>NW_023270739.1:19572675-19743842 GCF_011800145.1 Mirounga leonina
TTCTTTCTTTCTTTCTTTCTTTCTTTCTTTCTTTCTTTCTTTCTTTCTTTCTTTCTTTCTTTCAATAAAAAGGATATATTATTAGAACAGGGATGGGGAGTGGAGACAGCATGTCATTGTGGTTATGTATATGTGCAAGGTCATTGGAGGTAGATAGCTTGGCTTCCAGGCCTGCCCTGTCCCTTCCTAGAGATGAGTGATGATGACAAGTTGCCTAACGTCTCTATCATTTTCCTCATCTGTAAGATGGGTAAGTTTGAGTTGGTATAGGAAGAGAGAGTCTTGACCAGTGTGCTGTGCTTCCCCATTGGAGTCTATGGTGTTTCTATGGGAAATTGTTGCTGAAAAATAGGGATTTTAAGTTATAAGAGGTTCTTAGGAATGCCTCTCTCACATATAACTGAAATCCCTTCTATGCTTATGTGAATTTTTCTGGGGAGGGGCCCAGCAACCATAGCTTCCTTTGGATTTCTAAAATTATTCAAAATCCCCTAAAGGTAAATGACCACTGCCCTAAAATTTCTATAAGAGGACAGGACAGTCCTGATTTGTGTACTATACATGGAGTACAAAACATGTTGGAGATGGAGCTGAGGTTTTCAGTTTAATAAGATGAGTGTAGGAGCACAGTGGAATACTGGAGCAAGTGTCAGAGCGGATGGGGGCAGGGGTATTTCCCACCGCAACCAGAGAGTTCTCCCTAAAATACACACACACCCATAAAGACTTCTATTGGGACCATGTGTGAATTAACCTTCAGGAACTTCCTAATCTGTAGGGAGGATTTGATTAGAGTGGTGGTCCCCCTAATTCTGTGGGTATTTAGGGGTTAAACCAAAGAGGGAACTACTGGCTTTTAATTTCTACTTTAATTTGGCTGTAACTTCATGCCCATGGTCAAGATATTTAATTATCTATTCCTATGTGTCCTCAACTGGAGCATCTGATTCTCAATGACTTCTTGGTTTTGTAGTATTACAAAAACTTGTAGTTGAATCAGCAAGTGAGATGGTTACAGAGGTTAATCACAGTCTCTTAGAATTTGCTATTTGTTTTTTCTTTGTTCTTTGAGAAACTCAAAATTAGTGAGGGACACCCTCTAGGTAATGTCAACATTTTCCACTCAAACTGGAAATGTCAGCTGAGATTTAGAGATTACTTAGAAAAAGGTGGTAAAGTACACTGGGCCCTTCGGCTGGACCAGAGGAATCTTAATGCAATGCAAATATGTGTTCAAGGTGGCAGAATTGTGGTCCTAGTCAAGGTAGTTTTATCTAGTCTCCTTAGCCAGCTGTGTTGTTTTCTACTTTCTGACAGAGACTGTAAAATTGTCTGAATGGGCCCCTCATATTCCTCTGCTCAATGCATTCTTATCTCTTGACCTCTTCTTTTGCATATAATATAATGTTTTATTTCTTGGGTTGGCTCTGCCTGTCTACCTCCAAATTCTACCTATTTTTTTTCAAATTTTTTTATTGTTATGTTAATCACCATACATTACATCATTAGTTTTTGATGTAGTGTTCCATGATTCATTGTTTGTGCATAACACTCAGTGCTCCATGCAGAACATTTCCTCTTTAATACCCATCACCAGGCTAACCCATCCTCCCACCCCCCTCCCCTCTAGAACCCTCAGTTTGTTTTTTAGAGTCCATCATCTCTCATGGTTCGTCTCCCCCTCCGATTTCCCCCCCTTCATTCTTTCTCTCCTGCTATCTTCTTCTTCTTTTTTTTCTCTTAACATATAATGTATTATTTGTTTCAGAGGTACAGATCTGTGATTCAACAGTCTTGCACAATTTACAGTGCTCACCATAGCACATACCCTCCCCAGTGTCTATCACCCAGCCATCCCATCCCTCCCCAAATTCTACCTATTTTTAAAGTCTCTCCTTGGAAAGCCTTCATTGACTAATCCAGTCTCTATTCTCCCTTTTCATCATGTGTATAATACTTCATTTGTTTCCTCTTGTCTTTCTCTTTGAATTATAAGCATTTCAAGGATGGGATGGTGGCAGAAACTGGCTAACCATTTACCAAATCCATTTCCTTCCTCTTGGGCATATAGCTAGACCATATTCTCAGCTTTCCTTGCCTTGCAGTTAGATGTGGACTGAGTTCTAGCAAAGGAATATAGGCAGATGGGATGAATGCTACATCTAGTCTGACTTATTAAAACATCCTACACATGGTCTTCCATGCTCTTTCCCCATTTGCTGGCTGAATGCAGAGGACTGTGAGATTCTAGGAGAGGATGGACCTGTAATATGGAAGAAGCCTCGGTCTCTGAAGTATTATATGGAAGTATTCCATCAACCAGAAAGAATCACATTATACTGTTAGATGGTAAGCAACCGATTTACCATGTAACTTACTAAGTTATCCTATCCACTTGGATTTTGGGACTTACCTGTTGCAGCAGCTAGTATTACCCTAACAAATCATATTATATTTCTTTGTTTCCTTCATGGTACCTAGAATAATGTAGAGAGAGGCTCAATTTCTGGCTGCCTCACACACACAAAAATGGTAGTTTACTGACCATCACATTCCACAGCAAGAAAGGAAGGGTGCTCTCTCTGTTCAGGTCTAGAGAGCTGGAAGTAAGAAGGGATGTGTTAGAGTGGATGGTCCAGTCTGAATGTACACAGGGTGGATAAAACACATAGATTTGGTCTTCTTCCTTGATCAATGGCATCAAATAAACAAACAGTATTGTTATTGATTATTATATTAAGTAAATATCAGGAAAGGTATTAGTATTGATTATTACATTAGATAAATGTGCAGAGTGGTGGCATTATTGATTTTTATATTCAACAAATATGGGGATGGACAAAACTCATACTCCAGCCAGGCTATCTTAAAATGACTTATGGTTTTGAGTACAATTCTGCGACAGGGAGTTATTTTATGATGAATGTTTTAGAAAATCTGAGAACTTTCCTGATCAAATTTCCATTAAAAATAAAAGCAATTAGGGACACATATGTATCTGACTATAAACCAGGCATAGAGATGGCAGCATCGTTGTCAGCAACAAAGACCCATGGGATCTATCAAATACCAAATGTTGAACAGAGCCCCTTTAAGATGTGGGACCAATTAAAGAAATCAAGCTGAGAGATGGAACGCAATTGCAAAGGGCAGGAACATTTTAATTATGTGCAAAATGTAAGCAAGGTTATCTACAATTGGAGGCCCACAGTTTTGTACTTCTTAGGTTGAAAAACAGTAGCTAGGTATGGTGGGGGAAGAAATCCCTTATCTATACATGCTGTGGGTAAAAGGGAAACATCAAAAGGTATTATTCAGTATTTGGCTGTGGGACAGGATGACATAGTTGCTATTTAAACTTGTCTTTTTGAAAATTCAAGAAAATAAAATTATTGGTTTTAACCAATATATTCTTCAATGTTAGATTAAAAGGACCTATAGAAAAACTGAAGGAGAGCTAGGGAAAGGGGGAGCAGTATTTGGGGGAATGCACTGGGAATCCCAATGCACAGGTTGAGAAGAATCTGAGGAATGTGTTCTGCAGGGAGGGAGAGTTGGAGACATGACTGAGGCTTAAATATGGACAGCTAGTAGGGCGGGTATCACATTATATTATGATTTGGGGGGAGTAGTTAATTTCTTCCACAAGGTTATGAGTTCTTTGATCCAGGACAATGTCCATTTAGCCTTGGGTCCTGTAGTAGACATTTGTGGGTTTTGCCTGCCCAGCTTTTGTTCACCCTGGTTTCTGGTATTGTAATCTATATCTTGGAGAATCATCCCTCTCTCCAGCTCAGTCCACTTGGTTCAGGTAGGTTGACTGGATCCCTGACCTCCCAGTATAGGATGTGACCCAGGCCTGGTCAGCTGCAACAATAGTTCACCTGGTCCGAGTGATTGTTCTAGGAACAGAAGTGTGACTAAAGCTGTTTCATCAATTTTAGGACATTTGTTGGATCTGCTGAGGAGGGAGAAACTTTTTTTCTTTTTTTCTGGACTTGAAGTTGGGAGGATATAAGCCACATGAAGCTTCCTTCCACAGACTGAAGACAATAAACAAAAAGTAGAGTTGGGATCTGGGGTCAGAGAGGAAGAGGGAAAGAGAAAGAGAGAGAAAAAGAGAGAGAGAGAGAAAGAGAAAGAGAGGGAAAGAGGGGGAGGGAGGGAGGGAGAGAAAAGAGAGGAAAGAGATAGAGAGATAGACTTAGGTCTATTATATGAGCACTTGGACTAGCCCATACTTGAAGCCAAACTCCTGGACTTTTCAGTTATGCACATAGAGAAATCTCTTTTGTTTAAGTCATTTTGAGCTTTTTGAGTTGACGTTCTGTTCTTCTTAACCAAAAGCACCCTAACTAATGTAGATCCCCTACACAAGCATAGTCCTAGAACATGATGCTTATTCAACATTTGTTGGCTGACTGAGTACATGAATATATGAATAAATTTCACCTGCCAAGGTTCATGCTAATTAATGGTTGATCCAGGATGAAAAGCCACATTGGCTGGCACCTAAATTATGACTGGTGCCATGACACTACCCGATCTCTCCTTTCTTGTCCCATAGCACCATGTGCATATTGCTATCATAGCACTTACTGCATTATATTCAAATTGTTTGCTTATCTTTGCCACTAGACTGAGCTCTTTGAGGTTAGAAATGGAGGTTTTTACCTCTGTATTCCTGGGCCCTACCAAACAGAGGCTCAGTGAATGGCGGATAGATTGCTTTCCTGTCCAGCTAGAGTGAAACAGCCTCAGGTCTCATTTCTAGCTGAGGCCTCTGCACTTGCTGTTACCTTGCCTAGAGTACTCTATCCCCAACTGCATTTGACTGATTCTTGTCATTTCAGTCTCAGCTCAGGTCTTTGGTGACTACCCACTTCTAATGTTGCTCCATCAGCCAGTGTCTTCACATTGTCATATGGAATTTTCTTCATAGCCCTTCCTGCTTTGAGATTTTCTAGTGTATTCAATGTTTGCTGTCCCTCTTCCACGACAGTAGGGGTCTTATCTGACTTGCTCATCGCTATACCTCCAGCACACACAGTAGTGCCAGAATAGTATGGAGGAGGCATTCATAAGTGTTTGTGGGATGGACAAACCAGGTACCTATCCTTAGAAGAGAAGATGACTCTGAATCAGAATAAATTAAAAGAGAAGCTTAAAAACCTACCTAAAACCTTTCTGTAGCTAATATTGCTTCAAAGGCAAGAACACTGCAGAAGAGTTAAGCTGACAATGTGTTATAAACAATAGCCAAGGTCTTCTGGCTCTGAAATTCTTGCTTATGTTATTGCCTATTTCATATATTTCTCTCAGTAATACTTAGAAGAATAATATTCAGGAGAAAAATAAATTTTTTGGGCCACTCACATAAAGCCCTTCACCACCCCAGCAAATCCTCTGCTTGGGCTGTGGGCAGTCTGACCCAAATGAGAAGCAGGTGGTGAATTAATAGTGTGATTTGCATTTTTGAGGGGGTGTATGTGCAGAGTTTTGCTTATACTGATCGAGAGTTCTTTATAGTCAAATTTGCTTATATTTAAAGAAATAAAAGCCAAGATATTGGCCCGCTTTTGTCATGGTTGTCGTATAATCCACCGTAAAAATCACAATATAATTTCATTTTTCCTTTGGTTTAAGGCCACTAAAGAATCTAGCTCTAAGTCTGAGGAAACAAATCTACTTTTTAAGCATACCTGCATGCATGGAAATGGGCTATGGTGGTGGCTTATCCTTTTACATAATAAATTAGAGAGTTCTCTCTTTCAGTGCAATAGATGTATAGATGAATATACCAAGACGAGTCATATGGATACATGGAATCAATGGAAGCCTGGTTAGAGATGACAAAGAGCTTCATGCTTCAGTGCTTTGCAGCCTAATTCAATAAAACAAAATGAAAGGCAAATGCTTGAGGAGCTGAAGAGAGGATCTTTATGAAAATATTAAAACTTCTGGACAAAGAAAGTCACTGATTCTCCTTTGAGTTTGTTCCTCACATCGCAATATAACGAATGGGCCTCTTTTGGGGGGGGAAGGAGCTTTGTGATTTTTTTAATAAAGCAACCGAAAGGAACCATTTTGAGTGTAGAAACCTACTCTTTGGTCTTTAACTGAAAAGCTAAACACCCTGAAATAAAACTAGATTCTTCCCCCCTATCAATTTGCAAAACTAAAGTATAACCCAAACTGAAATGGCAACAGTGTGAAAAGCTATTTATGTGTCTGCAACCGTCTCTGATTCTATCAATTTGTTTTCCAGACTTTGTTGTGATTCTGTGTTTCTCATGGATCTCCAGAGAGTTTCAGGCTTGAGGAGAGAATATCAATAGCCCGCATGTCCTCTAGGATGTTTCCCTCACACTATCACAATGTTTCTGCGGATCAGATCTTCTATTTCTTTTAATGACTGTAGTAGAACAACAAAAATTATTCATTTTGGGAAACATGAAAATCAACAAAGCAATAACATCTAAGTAAGGGTATAATTTTGCTCCCTTTTTGTGCAGTAAGCTCAAAGGCAAAAAGTAAGGATCAATTGGTGGCTTTTCAGGTATTTCATAAATCCATAATTATATCACATGCATCCACTGGGTCTGGATGGTCTAGTTTCTGATTGGAGTCCCATCAGGAGATGGGTGGGTCACCTCTCATAAAGTCCCTAATTCCTCTGAACTCTATTTTTATCTCCATGAAATGTGAATAACAATATTTGCTTTTCTCACCTCACGGGGCTGATGAAATATAAAATGACATATATGCAAGTGTTTAGAAAATATTAGAATGAATATAATGCATTAACACTTTATTAGGGGAGATATAGTTTTCTTTAATAGTCATACCGTTCTTTAGGAACTTTGTCCAGAAAATCCTACAATGCTCATAAGAGAATTCTTGCTTTCAAGATGTTCATTTTGGGGCGCCTGGGTGGCTCAGTTGTTAATAGTCTGCCTTCGGCTCAGGTCATGATCCCAGGGTCCTGGGATCAAGTCCCACATTGGCCCCGCTCGGCAGGAAGCCTGCTTCTCCCTCTCCCACTCCCCCTGCTTGTGTTCCTGCTCTCACTATCTCTCTCTCTGTCAAGTAAATACATAAAATCTTTAAAAAAAAAAAAAAAGATGTTCATTTTGTATTCTAAAATATTTGCGTGTAAATGTGTATGAATGTTTATATTTTTCTGCTTTTTCCCTCTCTCTACCTTCCCAATTCCCATAGCCCTCCTGGCTAACTCCTACTGATCTTTGTGTGTGTGTGTTTTAAGATTTTATTTATTTATTTGTCACAGAGAGAGAGCACAAGCAGGGGGAGCTGCAGGCAGAGGGAGAAACAGGTTCAATCTCTGGACCCTGGGATCATGACCTGAGCCAAAGGCAGACACTTAACTTACTGAGCCACTCAGGCATTCCTCCTACTGATATTTGAAAATTCATTTCAGTGTTACTTCCTTCAAGAAACCTTCTCCCCATCCTAGAAGGCTGGGTTGATGCCCCACCGCTGTGATTTTAAAAATCCTTTAGTTTATCTTGCACCGTATTTTCCACATATTTTTATGATTATTTTCTGTCTCTTCTGCTGGATTGTGAGAATGAGAGTGGACTCTGTGTTTTAATCACTGGAATTCCCAAGGTCTACCAGTGTTTTCACATAGTAGGCACTCAAATTTTGTTGTATTAGTAATTTCTGGTCTTATAACATACATGGAAAAGTACAGATGTTCCTATTCCAAAGTGAAGGCCAGGGACTAAATAGATTTATCTCTTGCCATAGTAAACTGAGTTTCTTTTCTTTAGAAACTGTGGTAGCAGAATGGTTCCCCTGAGATGTCCACATCCTAATCCTGAAAACTGTGAACACATTTTGTAATGCGGTAAAAGGGATTTTGCAGATGTATTAGGGTCACATACCTTAACATAGGGAGATCATCCTGGATTATCTGGATGTCCCCAATCTAATCACATGAACCCTTCAAAGCAGAGAACGTTCTTTGGCTGGAGGCAGAATAGATGCAGCAGAAGGAGAAGTCGGCAAGAGTCCAAGGGCACGAAGGACTTGATGTGCGGTTGGTGGCCCTGAGTGTAGGCGGCTGTGTGCAAAGAGCAAAGGGAGACCTGTAGGGGTTGAGAGAGGTTTCTGGTTGACAGACTGCAAGGAAGTGGGGGCCTCAGCCCCACGTCCACAAGGGACCGAATTCTACCAACCAAGTGAATGTGTCCAGAAGCAGATTCTCTTCCAAAGTCTTCAGATAAAGTGTTCAGGTTGGCCTACAGCTTGACCTCACCCTTGTGAGACCCAGAGCTGAGAAACCAGTCTAGTCTACCTGGACTTCTGACTTACAGACCTGTGATATAATAAAGTTGTGTTGTTATATATCGCTGTGTTTGTGGTAATGGGTTAGGGCAGCAACAGAAAATAGAGAAATTAATTTACTAGCTCCAAAAGATCAGATTTTGGAAAACTATCATAAAGGTGGAGTAGTTTGGGTTTGCAAGAGATGATGTAAATCCCCATAGGAAAGTTGTCCAGTGTGCATTCCTTGGAATGGTGACAGCACAGTGGTGGGTAACAGTGTTGGCTGGAATGGCTATCCCCACGAATCCAGTGCAGGCCAATCCATGCGCACCTGGGGATTTCCTTAATTTCTTCTAGATTTGAAGCTGGTTGCAAGTTTGATTGGGTTCAGCAGGGCAGGGCAGGAAAGGCTGGAGAAATAGCAAAAGCTGGTTTTTGAAATCCTTTTCCCTCAGAATCATGAATTACGAAGCTATTTCTTCCCAGTCTACTAACTTCTAGAGTTCCTCTTGAGAAATCTAATGTTGTTCTGATTCTTAATTCTTTGGACATGTTACTTTTTTCCTGCCTGAATTTCTTTTGATCTTTTCTTCATCCTTGAAGTTCTGAAATTTAAAATGACATACGTTGGAATTATTTCTTATTGTTCATTGTGCTGGATACTCAATAGGTCCTTTTCAAAGTTTTTTTTTTTTTTTTTTTTTCAGTTCTGGGAAATTTTCTTGTATTATTTCTTTGCTAATTTTTTCTTTTTTCTCTCTCTCGCTCTCTGTGGGGTTCTTTGTGGAACTCTTACTAATAAAATATTAGAATACTAGATTGTACAGATTTCTTATTTTTCCTCTATCTGTGTACCTATTTATTTTCTAATTTTTTCATCTTGACTTCTGATTTTTCTATTTAAATTTTAAAATTTCTGGGCGCCTGGGTGGCTCAGTTGGTTAAGCAACTGCCTTCGGCTCAGGTCACGATCCTGGAGTCCCAGGATCGAGTCCCGCATCGGGCTCCCTGCTCAGCGGGGAGTCTGCCTCTCCCTCTGACCCTCCCCCTTCTCATGTGCTCTCTCTCTCTCTCAAATAAATAAATAAAATCTTTAAAAAAATTTTTTTAATTTCTAGTGTCATTTTTTAAAAATTAAAAATTTTTTTCTTGTTACATGTATATATATATATATATTTTTTTTTTTTTAAATAACATCCTTCATTTGTTTCTGGGATGTGATTGTTCTTCTTATTTCTTTGAGGATATTCTAGTTTTTAAAAATTTTTCTTCTGCATGTTGTTTCTGTTCTCTCTGAATTGCCTTTCTTTATTTTGGTTCTCTATTTCACATTACAGACTTTGCTCAAATGTATGGTGTCCTTGTCTGTCTGTTCATATTAAATTGTAAGGTTCTAAAAAGTTGAGTAAAAACTCCATGTGCTTGGTGGGTTGGGCTGACTGGTCACTTTGATCAGGCAGGACTTGTCTTTTCTCTGTGGTTCTTCAGCTTCTGTAATGATGAACACTCAAATTTAATATTGGAGCTGTATGTCTGAATCATGGCTTTCTGGAAACCATGACGGTATGATCGTCCCTTGTATGATGGTTAATAATTAGATGCTACAGACTGGCTGGTTTCAAAGTTCTGCTCTGTCACTTGTGACTTGTTGTACCTGTTTCCTCATTTGTAAAATGAGGACACTAACAGTATCTACTTTATGGGATAGTTGTTAGGGTTAAGCAATTAATTACAAATACAGTGCCTAAAGTATTTGAAGCATAATGAGTGTTCAATGAGTTACCCATTTTTACTATCATCGTTGTTATTAATTCAGTGTAATTCCCTGTTGTGCCTCATCCTTCCTTTCATTGCCTTAGCATGCAGCTTCTCTGGTTCAGTGTTTCTAGAGTGGAAACCTCTCACTTTCTGTCAAAGTGGAGGATGAGCAGTCTCCTGGCTGAGTAGAGTCGGGAAGGGGATTTTGGAAATGTACCAGCTCCTTATCCTGGCTTTTAATCAATATTCTGGATCTTCATTCCCATCCCTCACCCCTTCAGAGATAACTGGTGTCACCAGTTCCCGTCCTTTCTGGGGGTTAGGGGCACAAGCAGGTTTTCTCACCATTGGGTTTCCCTCTGAACTTTGCATAATTTCCAGATTTCTCTGTCTGCTAAGCTGGTGACCACCACTTGTCTATCCCACTGTGGTTTCTTGTCTACTATGTATCTCCACTCCTGTTCTCTTTGCCTAGAGAGTTTACACCTTCTGTGTTCCTTTACCAATAGTCTAACTGGGTATGAAGAGGGAATGAAAATCAACTTATGTATCCAATTGGCCATGTTAACTACAGGGCCACTGGCCTCATCATCTATGAAATGAGGGGTTACAGTGGATAAACTTAAAGGCATTTTCCTTCACTAAAAATCTTTGCTCCTTTGTATGGTTTAGATTTAATGTAATTCCCAGCTGATCACAGCTAGATTCTTTATCACTTAGCTCAGTCTCAGAATAGGAGTGATTATTTTTGCTTTTGTTGTTTTGAATCTCTTTGAGCAAGAGACCTGTGGTGTAGCAAATTATACCTCGTGTACAAATTAGAGTAAACTGAAAAACACAGGTGACTTTTGTTCCCTTCTGCATCACAAAAGACCTTTTCAATACACCTGATTGATTGTAAAGGAAACTCCACGAGCACATGTGAGCTACTGGGACTCTGCTGATAGTAATTTGGGTGCTATAGTATTTATCATGCTGTGCTATTTGGCAAGTAGGAAGCTTTTAAACTTTTTGCTCTTTCAAAAAAAAAAAAGGTCCTAAAAGAAGATGATACAAAAATTTGAATTAGGGAGAAGTTTCCTTTCTATGGTTTCAAAGTTCTGCTCTGTCTGGAGAATGTCTTGATAAATCAGTAAAAATCGTGTTTTTAAGATGGCTTAGGTCAGATTTTTGTCACTTAATCTAAATGCAGAAGGGTACATTGTCTTCCTCTCTGGATCTCCACCAGGTGGGCTGACACTTTATACGTACAGCCTCAATGTCTGTCCCTATTTGCTGTGGTCACTAGAATTAACGATTAACTCTAATGTGTTCTATGTTGGTATCCAGGAGAGAAACTTCCACAGGATAATGAATATTTCTAAGAGGGTGGGTTATATGGCATTTGAAATAAATAACAGCTTCTTAGGGTTTGGTGTAATCCATTGCATGTGGTTTTTGTTTGTTTCAGTGTCAGGGCATAGGGGATGGGAATACATCCCTCAGAAAGTTTTCAATTAAAACAGGAATCCTAAATAATGAAAGTAAGGGAGACATTAACAGTTTTTTTCCTCTAATACTCCCAATTACTTTGGACATAAAATATGATTAAAGGTTTGTAGAAAAAGAGATTAATGCATCAATATTGACAATTTTGGGTTCATCAGTGATGCAATCTGAAAAACATTTATTTCATTTGGAATTAGTCTCTCCCCCAAATAATTCTTACCATATTTGGAATGGCTTTTTTAATCATAGTAATTATGGCATATGCTGTTGGTTGACTACCCAGAGACTTGCCTTCCTTTATCCTTGCTACCACCCAAATTTTATTCAGGTAAAAAGTGGCCATCTTCTTCAGGGACTTTGGGATCTTCTGGGACTCTGGTGTCCCAAGTCCAAGGGCTAATTCCTGATAGGTCTCAGGCAGCCATGGTTCTTTCAACCCCCTTGCCATTGACTGGCGTAGGACTGAGCATGGGATGTGATTTTGGCCAGTGAAATGTGAGGTAAAGTCCACAGACTGGCGTTTGGGAAGGTAATCTCTGTTCCAGATGAAGGACCCAGAGAAGGGCTTTGTCATGTGTGAATATGATGTTCGGTGCAGCCACAGCCGTTTTGCAGCTACGAGTAGATGTTCTTAAGGACCTCAAGGAGGATGGCAGAATAGAAAGACCAAAGGAACCTGAATATTGATAATGTTGCCAAGCAGGTGACTTGGTTAATCCGGAACAGTATCATCTTTGAACTTTGCATTCAGTGGAATAATACATTTCTTTATCATTTAAGCCATTTTTAGCTGGTTCTTCAGTTATTCAAAGCTGAAATAATTCCAATACAGTAATAAAAACAAACTTAATGCTTTAACTCTTTGGACTAAGACTTTTCTTCTATTCTTTCTCCATATGTGAGAAAAGTATGAAATAAAAAATAAAAATAAAGAATTGCAAATGTGAAAGGATCACAGAATGTCAGCACTGAAAGAGACTTTAATAAATTATTTAAGAAACATCTACTTGTTGAGATAGAATTGTGCTAGATCCAGGATATAGCAGAGAAAGAGACATAGTCCCGGCTTTTTTGGAACTTATATTCTAGTGGATCTTAGAGAGTATTTGATCTAATCTTATTACACAGAAAGGGACAACTTTTATATCATTCAGGGTTGGTGTAATTGTTTGGTTACTTAGTAAGAGGGTAGATCCTATTGGAGGAAAGGCTATATACCTTTGTGGTTCCTTTTGCTTTTGAACATGTAGCTAGCTCTTTTGCTTGTCTGACTACCTGAAGGTTTTGGTTATCTAGGGCTGGGCCTGGAGCTGAGTCTGGGTATAAGGGGAGAAGAGAGCTGAATTTCTGTGCATGATGGAGTAAGAGGAATTTAGAATTAGTGTGTGTGTGTGTGTGTGCATGCATGTGCACGTGTATGCATGTGTTTCACACACACGAGAAACAGCAAGATAGTCAATGTCTGGGTGCTAATTGAAGTAGGGAAACCACTGAGAAATCCCCTGTGTCATGGTGGCCAGAAGGACTTTTAGGATGAGATGACTACTATGAAGTTGTTAAGTTATTTGCTGTGTCATGCAGGAATGTAACTCTCTGACAGTGACCTAGAAAACTTCAGTGAAAGTTTTGCTACACATCACAGGCTTTGTTCCCTTGTCGCTTCAATGGGGAATCAGGGAGATAAAGGATTGACCTCAAGGCATAGAGCAGAGAATGGGATTCAGCAGAGGTAGGAAAATATACCTCATTCTTCATCTTCCTCTCTCTGGGAACTTTACAGACATCTTGAAGAGGTCTCTGCACTTAATACTGGTTGTGGAATGGGATGTGAGCTCTTTAATTTACCTCATTAGGGACATCGGGATTAGAGTCCTACCCCACTGGTGGCTGCAGGACTCCTCAATGAGTGATTATTCACTTATTAGGAGTTGCCTTCTCCTGTAGACAGTAAGCTCCTTGAGGCCAGGGGCCATGTCTGTTTTATCAATTAAGTTCACACTGGGCAGTGTTTTGCCCCCCAAATAAGTATTCAATTAGGATTTATTAAATAGTTCCCTCCTAATAGGGAAAAACTATCATTTACATATTCATCGTGTCCCCTCTGCCCTCAGCTTGCTGAGGGGAAGCAACCAAGCCCCTCATGCTGCCTCCCCCAGCGTAATGATGTGTTGCCAGGTGGGCTCCTGGGCCAACCACTGACTGCTTGTGGATGATAGGGAGACCGGAGAAGTTGGGAGAAGCCTGCCAGGTTGGCACTGGAAATATCAGAGAACTACCGACAAGAGAAAAGTAGTAGATTCAGACAGTGGGAAGGGAGACAGAGAAGACACTTTGTGGGAGCTGAGTCTGAGAGGTTTCAGGAGCTTGGAGACGGAAAAGAGGGTCCCTGGGGGCAGGTGCAAGGCCTATGAAAGCACACACAGAAAGGAGATTCTTCTGTAGGCAAAAACTGGCAGGAAGAGCTGGTTTCCATCATGTTTGCTGTGTGTTAACAGTGGGATCTCTGGACAATTTTAATAGATTTCATAGAGATAAAAAATTGCTTCTTGGTTATTTCTGATTTATTTCTTTGAATGAGACTCCAGGCTAGGGCTGACTTCAAGATGAGAAGAGGCCAGCCTGGCTTTATGTGGGGTACACTCTCATGTAGGAAACTGAGTTTCAAGCTTCGGTGCCCTCCACAGTGCTCCCAAGCCCTCATTAGGAGAGCAAAGATTTGTAGCAAAGAATCGAAACTACAGTAATCTCAGATTGCATGCCATCCAGTCTGGTAGCTAAATATGGGCAGAATTAGGACTAAGGACTAAAATGAGGTATGTTCTTATATTTTTTCTTTAGTAAAGAATGGTGTTAGAAAGTGCGCTGCGAGAGAAGAACATTCCATTTTGGGCCTAGTCCAGAAATATGCACGAGGGTCATTTAGACTGAACTTATTTTCCATTTGAGTTAATCTGTGGGTAGCAAGTCACTCCCTGTTACCAACCAGATCCTTCTAAGGATCTTAAAATATTCAAATTGGTTTTTTTTTTTCAACCCCCTGAGACTCACAGAAAAGTCACGTATTAGGCCAGAGTCTAAGTTACTCCTCCCTGCTGGACCTTGGTAAAACAATGGCATTCCTCCTTGTTGGGAACACAGGCCTGTGGTTTCAGCTGAATTAACTGGTTTAAACTAAATGGAATCTTAGATACAAAGTTTCATTTCTGAGAGGCTATGTTCCATTCCGTGGCTAGGAGAGAAGGCTCTTAATTCAATTTGGTGATAGGTGAGATCTTCCTGAGAGAAGCAGGGGTCCCGGAGGTCGCAAATGTTCTATAGCTCAGTGCTGGTTTCAGGGCGGAGGGTGGGGCGCTGTGTTCTTACAGAGGCCACCCTAGAGACTTTCAGAGGACCAGATGCTTCATTCAACAAACTGCACATGGGGGCCCCAGCTATTCCTTAGCTGCCTGTTTCCATCTTTCTTTTCTTTTTTTTTTTAAGATTTTATTTATTTGTTTGACAGAGAAAGACACAGCGAGAGAGGGAACACAAGCAGGGGGAGTGGGAGAGGGAGAAGCAGACTCCCCGCCGAGCAGGGAGCCCGATGCGGGACTCGATCCAGGGACTCCAGGATCATGACCTGAGCCGAAGGCAGTCGCTTAACCAACTGAGCCACCCAGGCGCCCCATTTCTTTTCTTTTTAAAGATTTTATTTATTTATTTGAGAGAGAAAGAGAGCACAAGCAGGGGGAGTGGGAGAGGGAGAAGCAGGCCCCCCCTCTGAGCAGGGAGCCTGATGCAGGACTTGATCCCAGGACTCTGGGATCATGACCGGAGCCTACGGCAGAGGTTTAACAGACTAAGCCACCCAGGTGTCCCTGTTTCCATCTTTCTTATTGCTCACTTCTAGGAGGTGAATGAGAAACTGTCTGTGGCCACGTTAAGGTGGAAGGATAAGGCATTTCTTTCTTTTTGTTGTTGCAGGTGTTTTAAAAACCCTAGGCCTGATGCCACCTGTCAGGAAGTGCACACTCTGACATCTCTCACAAGTGCCGCAGGGAGGAGGTGGGATGCCCAGCAATGACCCGACAGGAGGTGTGATCCCTCTGGAAGCATCTGGAAGCTTCCAGACGCTGTGCTCCTCACTGGGCTCAGGTGCTGAGTGTCAAGCTGATGAGCCTGACAGGTTATTCAGGACCACATTGGGTTATCCAGAGGAATAAAAGCACAACAAACTGACTGGGAACCCTTGATGTCTGGGAGAAACTCACTGTCGGCACCAGCCAGCCGCTGTCCTGCCACATTCTTGTCTGCCTGAAAGAAAAGAAAGGAAGAACTCATGATTCCAAACTCATGGCCTAGTACTGGCGGCTACTTGGGAGCATGAGAAATGCAGAAAAAAAGGAGGAACTCAAATGCACAGGTATGTGTTTGGAGAAGTGGTTACACTGCCTTGGTGTGGAGAGTATCTGTGAAAGGCTAAAGATGTGGTATGAATTTGTGTCTTCAGTGTGAGCTGACACAAAGCTCAAGGGACCCATTCACTGTGCCTGGTCTGCCACCCTTGCACCTGTGGGAATATGGGTGCTTGGGGTTACTGGCTTCGGGCACACAGCCAACATTTACAGTGTGGGCAATGGAATGCCCAGACCAGTGCCTCTTATCATGGACTTGGAAGAAATTCTATGAAAAATCTGAAGTTTTTTCAGAAGTTGCTTAAACCTCGATGACTTTCCTAAATGCAAAACTATTGCATGCATACACACACGCATGCACACACACACACACATGCTCACACACACTTCCCCCAGGTGCAGTGCATCTTTACTTATCTGTTTTCCATCCACTCAAAAAGGGGAGAGAATACCGTATAGATGGGATGAATCAAATGGGATTATTTTAAAATGCATTCCCCCTCCCCTTCTGCAGGGGATTGAGGAGGATTACATGCAGCTTTCGTGAAATGTCTTGTGCTCCTCTCTGGGAAAGGAACTGTAAATGTCAAGTCATCAGTCTCCGTGACAACAGCTCACACAGGTACAGGGCAGAGCCAGCAGGGAGGGGAGAGCAGCATGGGCCCATGCACAAGTGTCACCTGCAGTTACAGAGACCACGGCCCGGGCAGTCCAGCATCACCCACAGATGGAGAGGTGAAGACAGTTAGGGATGGGGGGAAATGGGTGGGGGGCCTGGTGACACCCCAGAGTTACAATCCCCCCCCCCCACAGAGGGAACGGCACAGCAGAAGCAGCAGGCTTAGTATATGCAACCCCCTAACCCCTTCTCCAACTCCAGCCCCAGAGGCCTCATACCCACTTGGTGTTAACAGCTTTTTAAACCCTGATGTGCTCGCAAGCCACTTGGAGATCTTGTTAAAATGAACTTTCTGATTCAGTAGGTTGTCAGGATAGGGCCCAAGATGCTACGTTTCTAACAGACTCCTGGATGATGCCCACGCTGCTGGCCAGACACCATGCCCTGATTAGCAAGGTGTGAGGAGAATCTCGGGTCACAGGCGTGCTCTGGGGCACGCAGCTTCAATTCTGCACAAAGATACGCAAATACATTTGAGTCGCGCTTCACCTCGCTAGTGTCAGGAGGAAATTGTCCAGGTAACTCCGAAATCTTTTGGATTTAGAGTGCTTTGGATGATGAAAAATTCTCTCTCTCTACAGCTGACAGCGGATGTGGGCTGTTCAGATTTATATTGGGATGACCTAGCAATTCGTGAGCACACACAAGTTGAGGGAATGAGTATGCTGGGCGGCAGGGGAAGGTGAGCTTGGCAAGCACACTGGCCAAGGACCATCTACAAAGTGCGCTGCCCACATGTGCATACTTGGGAACTGGGCTTTGCAATGGAGGCTTGCCCTCTGGTTGAGCACGAGAAGGGAAATTAACCCAGGGCTCCTAAGTTCTCCTCACTCCCCCTGGTTTCCCAAAAGGAAAAAAGAACTTGAATAGGTAGGAAGAAATAGAAAATGACAGCAAGAGAATGAAAGTCAAAAGACTGCTTGGGTTTCTATTTTTATTTTTTTTATTCTTGAGAGGAGAGAAGAATAAACTCCCTAAGATGAATCAAGAAGAAGAACATTAAAAGAAACAAAAAAAAAAAAAAAACAAAGGAAAGAAATGCGTGATGAAGAGAGGAGGGAAATCTCCTTGGTAGATAAAAGAGATTTGCCAAATATATTACATTCATTAAGATTTTTCTCTGCTTATCATGTGTGCTTTTTGGAGGCTTTTCTTAGCATTAACGGACGCTCTGGGAGAGGAGAAAGTTGGCAGAGAGAAGCCTAGCAAATATATAAATAAGCTTCGGAGCTTCCAGAAGTTTCATATCCCACAATAGAACGTTCTCCAGGCTGCACAAACTTTTTCTTACTTAAACAAATGCTTTGAAAGACAAAGATTTCATATCGTCAGAGGAACATTCAGACCAATAATTGCCTTTGTTCTTCCTGCCTTGAAGTTTCAACAGCCAGCAGATTTATGATTCACTTTCGGCAGTAAGCTCCTTCAAATAAATGTCACTTTCCCAGGCTGCAAATTGAGTTTTTGCAAACACAGGATCGACTTCACTAAGAGGAACTAAGTTTTCTTGTGGTGTATGTATATATGATTATGAAACACCACTTGCTTTATTCCCCTCTTCTGGAGGGGAATGGATTAGAAACTATATTTAAAAAGGAGCCATTTTTAATGGTCAATGTACTACCAGTGAGATTTTGTAGAAACTTTTGTTGGGGGAGATGGGGTTGGAGTGGGAAGGGGACAGAAGGCAGTCTGACCTTTCTCTTAGGTTTATGGACCTCAGAAATTTTGTGCAGTCTAAGGTTGTGGACTTTAAGCTGGTTTACTTTGTGGGTGGGGCAAGATAATTCCAAAAATTTTAAGGTAAAGGAAATAATACAAGCAAGTACAGATGGAAGAATTAAAGTGAGGGTTATGGACCCCAACTGTTGGAATCAAGACTCTTTCAGAGCAGCCAGTCTTGTATCAGTGCTGTTTAGCTGCTAGTGCTAACTCAGTGGACATGATTGGATTCCTTACATATGCCAGGTAGTAAGGGTGCCAGGGGAGGTGAGCCGTGGTGCTGATACCCACCTAGATACCTTTAAGAACAGAGTAGAAGAAACACAGTAAGCTATGGGATTGCCAAGGATGCCCAACCTGCGGCGTGGAGGAGGATGTCAGGCCCCCAAAGAGTCTTGCATTACTTTGGGATGTGGCAGTCACCTAGGTCCTTGTCCACATGCATTAAGCAGGGTAGAAGGTGATCATGCCCCTTTCAGTAGACCCGT
Organism: Mirounga leonina; assembly: GCF_011800145.1. Lineage (NCBI taxonomy): Eukaryota > Metazoa > Chordata > Mammalia > Carnivora > Phocidae > Mirounga > Mirounga leonina. The sequence goes on from NW_023270739.1 coordinate 19,591,500, forward strand.
GACACCTTTCTTTGGCCTGTCCCCATGACACTGCTCCCAGTTCTGTCTGGATTCCGTTCTCTGTCCCTTCCCCAGTTTGAAGTTTGTGTGGTAACCGCTGCCTTCCTGATAATGATTCTTTTTTTTTTTTTTTAAAGATTTTATTTATTTATTTGAGACAGAGAGAATGAGAGACAGAGAGCATGAGAGGGAGGAGGGTCAGAGGGAGAAGCAGACTCCCTGCCGAGCAGGGAGCCCAATGCGGGACTCGATCCAGGGACTCCAGGATCATGACCTGAGCCGAAGGCAGTCGCTTAACCAACTGAGCCACCCAGGCGCCCATTCCTGATAATGATTCTTAATGGAGAACTGAATGGGTTCATGGTGCCAGCCCCTTTAAAAGATATATGTTCCTGATACAGGTATAATTGCCACATTACAGAGGGGGGAATTGAAGCTTACAAAATTTAACTGAATTGCCCAAGTTCACACAGCTGGTAGTTGCTAGAACATGGATTAATTACTTTACTATTATTATTGTTTTATGTCAGCTCTACACCTAACATGGGGCTTGTCCTCGAGACCCTGAGCTCGAGTCATACGCTCTGCTGACCTGGCCAGCCAGGTGCCCCTAGAACATGGATTTAAACTCAGATCTGGCTGATCCCAGGACCTGTAGTTTTGGCCGTTAGTCCCAACAATAACAGTTTAACATTTTCTGGACTTAATGTGCCAGGCACATAGTTCTAATTATGATTTAATTTGCTTACTCTTCACATGAATCCTGTGAGGGTATCAGCATTATCATTCCTGTTTCACAAATGAGGAAGCTGGGCTCCTGTGTGACTAACTTGTCCAAGGTCACACAGTTGGTAAGTCAGGGAGCCTGGATCAAAGCTCAGGTAGGCTGGCTCCAGAGCCTGCACCCTTAACCATTGCGCTCCTATATGCCAAGACCCTACGTGGGTCTGTTCTCTTCTTTAAGGTCTGAATACAGACTTTGGTTCCCCTACTTGGACTTTTGAACTTGTCTGCTTCCTTTGCTATGTCAGACCCATCATCACATCCACAATTTCTGGTCTAAGTATCCCTGTCTGTTCCTTCACTTTCCCTCAAACATGTACTGAGCACCTATGTGTTCCAGGCACTGTATTGAGCACTTGGGAGCTGCAGATCAATGCCCAGAAATATTTACTTAGAGGAATGATGGACCCTTTTCTGAAGCCAATCACAATCCAGTGGGGGAGACAGACAAGCCAGCAAAGTGTTGCAGTGCCATATAAAAACACTGTGAGGGAGGAAAGTATGAGTGCTCCAGTGACCTCAGAGAGGGTAGGGTCTAGCTCTGTGCAAGGTGAGGAGACCCCTCAGATGAGGCATTATTTGAAAAGAATCTTTAAAAAGCAGGAGTTCACAAGGCAAATGAGGGAGGGAAAAGCAGATCTTAAGTCTGTTTTTTTTTTTTTTACCTTCTCTCATGTAGGGTTGAAAGAGGTTGGTGGCTTGTTTGTACTTCAGGAATCAACAGGTATAAAAGTCTGCATGATAATAGCTCACATTTGTGAAGAATATTCGATAAGCCAGGCAAAGTTTTGAGTCTTTACATGCATTATCTAGTCTAATCCTCACACTCACACTCTAATATAGATGCCGTTATTATTTCCAGGTTCCCCATGGGATTCACGGGGTGCTGGGGAAGAAGATTCCTTTTGCATTGACTCTGTTTTGGTTCCAGGAAAGGGATGGAGACATTTCTTAACCATCTGAGCCACCCAGGCGCCCAGGGATGGAGACATTTCTTAAGCACTGTCCACAGATCAGCAACATTTGATGGACTAGGGGCTTGTTTAAAATGTAGATGCTAGGCTGAGAGCAATAGAATCAGAATCTCTCTTCCGTGCTCTGCAGGTGACTTGGGAGCGCACCAAACACGGAACCACTGTCTAGCTGGTGAGCCCTGAGCATGTGGGAAAAGTTTGTTTCCTAGTGAACTTCTTTGTAATCTCACTGGTCATTTATGAAAAGAACCAGCTCAGAGAGTTCTAGAGGGGCTGGTATTTCCCTAGGAGATAGAATTTCCCTTTCCTTTTTAGTCTCATATATACGTTCCAAGAAGGTATTATGTATTTTTGAAATTTCTTGGTATGATTCTAGGCAACAATAATTTCCAGAAAATAAGGGTATGTTTCAACAAATGTTAAGGATAAATTGCTCTTTTCATAAGAGAGCTGGCTCATGGGGTGATGTGCTAATGATTTTTCTCTTTAGCTCATGAATGGTGCTGTTGGTTGTGTCAAGGGGTTTTAGTCTTCATGGCTGATTGGAATGTTCTAGCACAAAGGGTACTTGTCTGTCACTCCCGTCTCCTATGGGAAGAAGACCATGAAGGAGAGACTATGGATGAGAGGAGAGTATAGCTCTCCAATGGTGGAGACCAGTAGTTTTCCTCTCCAACATAATCAGTTTCTCTAAAGGACATAAAGGTTAAGGACTTTGGGATCAGACAGTGACAAAGATGGGCTAAATGGGTATACAGTTCAATGGTATTAAGTACATTCATATTGTTACCACAATAATACAAAAAAGTAAAGAAAAATGGGCTAAATGAATCAAATCTCCATTTTTTTTTTTTTTTTTTAGTTCATGGTAGCTGAGCCTTTGACAATGCCAAACTCTTACAATTATAAACCTTCCGTGCAAGTGAAGAGTTGGGATGTGATATAAAAGCACAAGGGATTCAAAGGATTGTTAAATTCTCTACATCTCCCTCTTTCCCAAAGCACCATGTGGAAACAGGTGCACGAGATGGTCTCTTTGATGACTATTTAAGTGCAGTTTTCACTACTGTATTCAGGTTTCCAATAACCATTTACAGAAGAATGGGATCTTAATTCCTAACAGGTTTTCATGTATTCAAAGTCTGACTCTGAATCTAATTTATACAGGTTGGAGAGATTTGGAGGAACAGAGAATGTGATGCCAAATGTAAGAATATGCTTTATTTGTGAATGTTCATCCATTTTTTTAGGACGGACTGTAAAACCACAATGAGATAAGCAATAACAGATGAGCAAAATAGGGCCCTGTATTCACAATCATTCTGTCTAGCATGTGATCAAATGAGCATAATTTGCTTTGTAGAGTGGTTGTCAGGTTAAAATGCTGTACCTGCTGTGGGAGGGCTTTGAAAAGTATAGATGGGCAGTTTGCTGTCAGGGCTAGAGAGAGACTGAAGAATGGCAGGAGAAAACGTTTTGCAATGATAAAGAATTCATTCAACAACCATTTATTTAATGGGTATCTACTGTGTGCTAATAGGCTATACTAAAACTTGAAATAATATAACAAGATAAGCATAATTTCCATTGTGCTGGAATATACAATCCTCAAGGCAGAGGAAATTAATCCAAGGATTGTAATAAGGCTTGATAACTGCTATGGTAGGGAAAATACTATTGCTGTATAACAAACCAGCTCCCAAATCAGTGGCTTAGGACAGTGATCATTTGTAATTTCTCAGGTATCAGCAGGTTGGCTCACCTAGGCTGAGCAGCTCTGCAGATCTTTTCTGGACTTGCTCACCTGTCCATGGGCCACTGGGGAACAGAGGATCTGCTCTGGGCTTGGTTGATGAAGCTCCTCTGGGTGGCTCTGGTCTACATGTCTCTCATCCTCACTCTGGGATCAGCAGGCTGGCCCAGGTGTATTCTTCCCACGACTATGGCAGAAGCGATGAAGACAAGTGGAAATACACAAGACCTCTTAAGGCCTATGAGCAGAACCAGCACATGTTACTTTTGCCTCAATCTATTGGCCAGAGAAAGGCACAGGGCTGAACCCAAATTTAAGCAGTGGGAAAATATTCTCTTATCCATTAGTGAGAGAAATTGCAAAGTCACAGGACAATGTGTGTAGACAGGGGGAAGAGTGAAGAATTGAGGTGAGTGAAGCCACCTACCTCCATAGGGCATGAGCATCTGCGGAGACTCAGAATAAATCCGAGTAGGATTTATTCAAATGGTAAAATAGGAGAAACAGCAAGTGGGCAGTTCTAGAGGCATGGCAGGTTTGAGGGACCAAAAGAAGGCCAGTGTGGATGGATAGAAGAAAACAATGGAGGGAAGAAATGAGGAAGGTAGGATCAGATAAGGAAGAGTCTTATCTACATATTAATAACTGACTTCAGAGCCATTGAGGGGTTTTGATATATGATTATGATTTGCCAGTCATCACTGACCCCCTAGTCTAGATTCAAGGGAGAAATATCCTTCCTCTAGTTTGCAATGGCATAAGCAACGAAGTGCACCTTCCTTAATATTTTGACTGGATTTTCGCAGTGTTTGTCCAATGTATTCCCATTCCCTTGGGCCCTCTGATTAATGTCTCTGAACAATCCCACTTTGTTTTAATTAGTGCAAATATTTTAAGTTCAGCATATTAGTTTCTCTTGTAGGAAAAGCATTCTCTTTGAGAATCATCATAAATCATTGAAAAAATGAATTGGCCAGTGAGAGAAAGACCATCTCCCAGCAAATGCTGGCAGTCTATCTCATTATGGGCTCAAACTCTAGATGTTGGAAACCGTTTCTGACCTGCTCAGACCTTTGACCCGTTCAAAGCAAAGAAGTATCTTTCTTCTTCTCTCATTCCTCAAGTTCTTTTCATCCTTTAAAGTATTTTAAGGAGGCCTCATGGCAGAGCTAGAAGAACTGGATTTTACTCCTAACCCTGCCACTGACTGCTTAGGTGACCTTGGGTAACTCACTTATTTCCATTGGATTTCAATGTTTTTGTTCATAAAGGGTGTGTAAATGTTCCCCCAGAATCTTTCCAGTTCTAAAGTTCTCTAATTTTTGGATTATGCTCTGAACATAATCGTCGTTTCACAAATGGAGATTTGTAGTTTTCAGTTCCAGAGACTGCCTGAAGGACCCTTTGCTATTGTACAAAGTCAAAAGTTGGGAAGATGCATTAAAGATGAAGCAGAAGGAGTCAGGAAAAGGATATTTGCATGCATGTAGGCAATAAATGAATTTGTTATGAGTTAAGACATCTGCCAAGAGGCATTAGTGAGAACAGCAGTGGCTGCTTGATCACCTGTGTGCCCGAGTAAGGGCAGTCTTACATGCTTCCAGCTAGAATTGAGCTAAGGATCCTGTGGTTTTTATTTAGTTAGTTATTTGTTTTACTCTTTTGTATGTATCCTTTACCTTAACTCTTGAGATCTATGGCTATATAATTAAATCTGAATATTTTCTAAATTCAACGATTCTTTGAATAGTGAGGAAAGCACCCTGCCTCCAGCCAAGAGTCATGAGTGTTGCGGCTACCGTGAGTCAAATTCAATTTCAGAATTTAAATTTACATTGAGGCTGAGCTTATTTGGTCTCCTGGACAGCAGCTGTATCAGGGAGTCTCTTGGTTCAGAATTTGATGTGTTTGTAATTGCTGTTTACCTACCACCATCTCTTAGGTATGAGAATTTTCTCAGAACTGAGCGTGAAAGGGAAGCAGAGCTCACCTCTCTGTTCTTTCCAGCACTCCCCAGCACACTGATCAGGGCATCTACAACTCAAATAGTTAGAATTTCCCAGAGCAACACAAGCACTCAATCCCAAAGATAAATCTCAAGCATTCTAAAGGTATCCTAGCATTTTAAAAGCCAAGTTAGTTATTTCCCAGGGAAGGGTTTGGCTGGTGTTGATTATAGAAATAAATCTGCACTTCATTTTTAGCCCAGTGGCCCATTACAGCTCGCTTCAGAGTCTAAACCCCCAAGAATAACGAGAGTCATTTTATGGGAATGAGAGATTATAAATCACTGACTTTGTCAGTTCAGTGTTTCCTCCAGCATTCTTTTTTTCTCTGAGAGTTACGCAGACAGCAGCCCCAGAGACCACCCCTTTGAGAAGCTTCACCTGTTCTTTGTTTGCTTTTGACTGAAGCCTCAAGTTGGCCCTGGCCTTGTCCCAGGGCCACCTGTTAGTCTTAAATAGGTGATTGAGAAAACATTTTTAATGCGTAGTTTCAGAAGGTTTGACTCCTGTTTTCCAAGTAACTTTCCTCCCAAACTTACTAAAAACAGAACATTGCTTTGGAATGCAAACCTCAGGCAAACAAGGGATTAAACAAAATCTATGCCGTGTCTGCAGAATTCTGACCAAAAGAAGTACATCTAAGAGTCTGTTCATAAGGCACCACCCGCCGTAGCAAAATGAGCCATTCAGGATCTGGGAAATGCTCAGGAAAAGAAATGGCTCATTAGAGTCTGTGGTCTTCAAGTGAGTGCATGTGAAAAGCAAAGAATAACATAACATATCTATTCCTATTTTTATCTCCTTTTGGTATCAGTTTAGACGTACACAGTGTATCAACAGTCCTGTATGTACGGAAGTTATTTATACATATGGTGTGTGCTTTAATTTTTTTTTAAGATTTTATTTTTAAGTAATCTCTATACTCAACCTGGGGCTTGAACTCACAACCCCAAGATCAAGAGTCACATGCTCTACCAGTTGAGCCAGCCAGACACCCCTAAATTTTTTTTACCCATAGAGTGCATGATAGAAAAATTTGGAAACAACTAATTAGTACAGTCATCTTTCTTAGTGAGAATCAATTAACGAGATTCACTCTTAATACAATGCCTCATTTAGCCATTTGTTTTCTTTCTTTAGTCCTAAATATTATTTTACCAGCCAAACAAATTAAAAAGCTTTGAGGCACAGAGGGAAAGAGTGGGGGAGGGAGGCAGAGAGAGTGCAGGAAGAGGAGGCAGGGAGACCTGGGGGAGGAGATGGAGTCTGTGACCTTGACGTTCCCTTCCAGCCTTGAGGGTTAGTGGCCACAGGTTCTATCTCCACCTGCCAGCCACCACTGGGGGTAGGTGCTGCAGGCTGTGACATGGCTGAAAGGTATTTCATATTCTTTAAAATGTGGTGGGCAGGGTTCAGTTACAAACTACTCTTGGCCTCTGAAAAATTGGAGGGGTGGTTGTATAAAGTAAGGCAAGGATGGCAACAATTAATGAATAATCACTTAATACAAGGCAGATGTTAAAGTGATAAACACATCAATTAGATTGGTTTAAAAACCATTCACAGACACATTCATCAACCTGAACCATTCTTCTTGTTTTACCTCACCGCCAACCCCCACACCCCACTGCATCAGTCCATGTTTCAGGGTGGGTCAGATGCCGAGGATGATCACTTCCTGGATTTACTGAAATATAATCCAAGTAAGCATATTCCATCTCAATTTGTCTCAGCATATCAGAGAGGCATAATGAGTTGAAATTATTATTACTACTTTTTTGGTTCCTCTCTTCTGCTGTTCATTTACATACAAAACAAATTATACCGGGTGTTGAGAGGTGAAATTAGCATTCTTCTGTGGTTACCAATAGGAGGCAGATGTTGGATCACTCATTTTCAAGATTTGACTGGTGCTGAAATGAACATGTATTAATATGGCAAGAATGGGGGATAAGTGTATTATGCCATTGGGACAGTATGACAATTCATTTATCACCATTTATGAACTATGGGTGCATACACTGTCACAAATGAAGATGGATGTATTATCTCTTGAGGTCCCTTGACACACAGAAGTAATGTGTGTGGGCATATGTGATTTTAATATATATTAACTTGCAAATAACTCTGTGATGTTCGCAAGCCATTGCATGTGACAGGAGGGGTGCTTATTAGTCAATACACAGCTTAGATTGAAGAGACCCAGCAGGAATTAGATGCTGACTGATCAAGGCAATGCTCATCAACCTGTTACCTTCATTTTTTCTTTTTTAAATTTTGTCAGAGATTTCTGTTCAGATAAGGAAACTAAAATAAAGAAATGGTGTGTTCAAAGTCTTGCAGCCCAAGAAACCTGTGTTGTGATCCTAGCCTTAGATAAATCTGGCCCACTTCCTTATGGATTATTATAATCATGCTCAAAGAGCAAGATGATCTTGACTGAGAGGAATAGCAGACAGAGGCTGTTTGCATTATTATACCAATGCTGTCCCAGATTAGTTGGAAGTCTTGGTCATTTGGACCAATACCTTCTTATAATTTGGGATTCCTACATAGAACTAAGCCTTGTGGAGGCAACATTCTCAAACGAGGCTACTTCCATGGTTTTATCCATTCTGGGTCCCTGAGTGATGACTGTATCATTTACATAAGATCCACTTACTTTAATTTCTCTATTGATTCCTGGAGAGGTTCTTGACTCTGAGAACTTTAAGAAGACAAAAGAACTCAATTGAGGATGACTAATCTACATTCAGTAATGGGAACAATTGCATATAGCCTAATGTGGGTCATGTGTTATGATAAAATTATTAATAAATAAAAATTATACCTTTTTAGAATAAAAATTGTATTAAGCCCTCAGTATGTTCTTGGTTCTCTGGTAAGCACTTGATCCTTTTCTCTCATGTAAACCACAGTAATCCTATGAGGAAGGTAAAATCATTATTCCCATTTTACAGATGAAGATTTATAGAGATAGCTTTACTTGGCAGGGTATCAGAGCAGAGGTGGGTTTCTAACTCAGAGTTTCTGACTCCAGAAACAGAGGTCATTCTGATGGCTACCTTTGTCTTCCTCCCTCAGTGGCCAGTAGTGACACTGAATTTGTGTGGCTAAGCAAGTAGTCCTCGTGCTGGTTTGATATGGAGGATCTTCTATTATACCACGAAGTCTGTTCTGTGTAGGAGACTTCTTGTTTCAGTGAATTTGTTACTCCCTTTTGGTCTGCTTTCCTGACATGTAGTTTTTGGGATGCCATCAGTCTTCTTAGCTGTGGAATGACTGGCCAGTGCTTTGTGTCTGTGGTATCTCTGAGGGACCTAAGTCCAGCTCTTGAGGGTGTCTTCTCTCTCTGAGTAGTGTCATGCAGTAGGGACTTCCCAGCATTTTTGTCAGGCTGTGGCTGTTCCTGTCTAGAACATGAACTGAAAATGGACCTTCCCATTATTATAAGCATTCTTTTCCCCCAAATAACCAAAGTGTAGCTCAAGGTCATCTTATTTAATCACACATACTCAAGATCATGTGGATTTCACTAACATCATGACTGTGTTTTATATTTCTATAATTATTAGGTATATGTTTATCCTTTTTATGTCCATAAAACATAAAACATTGTATTTATGGAGGATGTTTTCCAAACAAAACCCAGGATGTTACCTGGCCTGGTTTAAAGGTGGAACAGAATATCTGAAATTAAGACTATCTAGAAAATCTAAATGGCACAGTCCAGGGGCGCTGGACTTGGGAGTGGATCTGACTTGCAATCCTGGTTGTACCACTCACTTACTCTATGATCTTGGTTGAGTCACTTAATGTCCCTGGGCTATATTTTCTTTCTTATAAAATGAGGATAATTCGGGGCGCCTGGGTGGCTCAGTTGGTTAAGCGACTGCCTTCGGCTCAGGTCATGATCCTGGAGTCCCAGGATCGAGTCCCGCATCGGGCTCCCTGCTCGGCAGGGAGTCTGCTTCTCCCTCTGACCCTCCCCCCTCTCATGCTCTCTCTCTCTAATAAATAAATAAAATCTTTAAAAAAAAAATGAGGATAATTCATGTTTAGACCACTCCCCCCCCAGGTAGTAATGTCTCCCTGAAAGGTGCACTGAGTCATAAATTTATCAACCACTGATTATTTCATATGTTGAATCCTGTGTTGGACTTCGGAGATTCAAAGATGAATAAGATATGCTTCCATTCCTGATCTCACAGATGCCTCCAGTTTCTTCTTACAAGAAGCTTACAGTCTTGGACACATGAAACCATATATTATGGAAAAGCCCCGTGTAAACTTTAAAGCTTTTGATGAAAATGATCTGTGAAGAAAGGAATCTGTGGTCAAATAAGCTTGAGAAATGCTGTACCCTTGGAAATTCATTCTTAGAAATCCACAATGAACATTAGATATTTAAAGCTTTGATGAGGTATATAGCAAAGAAGCATATTTAACTCCACTTAACCTAGTCTGTTTCAAGATTCAGGAAGTGTTTTATTGTCTGTTACCTACTAACACTCAGAGTAACACCTCATTTGAAAAGGTCTCCTTTCAGGGACGCCTGGGTGGCTCAGTTGGTTAAGTGGCTGCCTTCAGCTCAGGTCATGATCCCAGGGTCCTGGGATTGAGTCCCACATTGGGCTCCCTGCTTGGCGGGGAGCCTGCTTCTCCTTCTCCCTCTGCTTGCTGTTCCCTCTGCTTATGCTCTCTCTGTCAAATAAATAAAATCTTTAAAAAAAAAGAAAAGAAAGAAAAAGTCTCCTTTCATGAATATTAAGTGACTCTTTAGTTGTCCCTATAGGGGACACATGATACCCTGTACACATTTCCATTAATGTACTCACTTACTGGATTGTATTGCTCATTTATCCGTCTATACCCCTGACTAATCCATAGGCTCCTCAAGTTGTATCCATGCCTATTCATTTTTGTACGCCCAGGACTTGGATAGAAGATGTGCCCCTGGCCATTAGTAGCCACTCAACAAATGCTTATTGAATGAATGTATGAGATTGTACATTCACACTATACAAATGTAAATGATATGCCTGAAATTATAAGATCCTAGAAGGCAATGATTAAACTTCCTTAATCCACTTTGTACAATGTCCAATTTGGCTGATTTCTATGACCTTAATAACTTTTTTTATTAGAAGGGTAGAGGTTTAAAATTATGTCTTTATTTGGATAGAGGATAACTTCAATGAGAAAACAATTATTTTCTATGTTTAAAAACTGTTTATTAAACTCCAATATTTAAAACAAATTTGCCAAATTATGCCTTTAAAAGCCCCAAATGGATATAGCTAAGAAATAATATAGATTTGTCCTGGAAATAGGAGCCTAAGTTATGGAAAAATTGTAACCCAGTAGAGTAAGCATTTATTGGAATGGAAGTCAGGCTAGATGAATGAGTCTTTCAGTGGCAGGGTATTTCTGATAGGGGACTGTTGACAGAGAAGAGAAGAGAAGAGAAGGGTATGGGGGCGCCATGTTGCTTGAATTTTAGTTTTAGCAAGGGAGTAAAGATAGAGGTGTTGGTACTGCTGGAATAGTTGTGAGGTAAAATGAAATGCTAAGTATAGCAACTTGAGTGATAAAGGCTTTCCACACTTGGTGGCTAGCTACTAGTAAGTCTCCTCCCTAGGGCTCTTGGTGGGGCCAGCAGGTAGAAATGGCAGGGCTGTGGTTTCCCTGTTATGTTCCATCAGTGAGGAAATAGGGTACAATAAACCCAGATTGAATGAAAGAACAATTGAGCACAGTTGGAGTAGTAGAAGTTAGTGCTTAGAAAGTTCTTTCTTTTCACTCTTAAAAATAGCTCTTATCCTTACATGTTCACTGTAAAACTTTAGATAATATTGATTGATAAAAAAGAAATAAAAATAATTTCAATCCCATTAATCCAAGAGGGTATTGGTTTCCATTTTTGAGTGCATTGTATTGGTAGATATTTTGCATTCATTTACCTATGCACATATAATACATACTACTTTAATAACTGTATGCTTAAAAGTATAATATAAACAAATTTCTGAATCATTTCATATTTGTCTGGGTAGCTTTAATGACAACATAATTTTCTATTCATGTATGTATTATAATTTATTTAACCAATTCTTATTATTGGTTATCCAGGTTATTTTCAAATTTTACCATTATAAACATCATTAGAATGGACTTTCTCCTACCTAAATTTTTGTCCATAATCATATTTATTTCCTTTGGATTAATTCCAGGAAGTAGAATTGTTGATTCAAAGACAATGGTGTTGATATATATTACCAAGTCGACCTTCAGAAGTGTTGAACCACTTTTTATTATTGCTTCCTAAAAAAATGTCAATACTGTTCATCATTGAAAACATTTGCCAATTTGATAGACAAAAATGGTATTTCCTTGTCTTAATTTGCATTCATTGATTGTTATTGAGGTTGATTTTCAAATGTTTAAAATGATTTTTGAAACATTTATTGGCCATTTATATTTCACCCAATTGATTTTGTGTCCTTGGCTTATTTTTCTTTTGGACTCTTCATCCTTTTATTGATTTGTAGGAACTCTTTATATATTATCACTCTCACATTATAAATAATTCCTTAATTCTTGGAAAGCTCTTTTGTTCTTAAATAATATCTCATGAATATTTATTTTGTACTTTCAGTTTATCTTAATAGGAAGAGTGGCCGTGTGGTTCTTGTCTTTCATTCTTTAAGTTTTCCTGTTGTTGACAGAAACCTGAATGTCTGCCATGGCAAGGAAGCTGTCTTAGTTGCTTGGTAGCAGCCCAAACTAGCAGCTCAAACTACCTTGGGATCTTCAGAGGTAACTGCCAGTAGTGAGATTGTATGCTTTTCTGAGTTACCAAATCATTTAACTTTATCTGAGGATAGTGTTTTCAATATATCAAATTCTTCCTTTGTTCATATTTTAGATTAACATAAGTTTCAGAGTTCAGACTATCCTTAGGAACTGACATGTTGTCTTTCAGAGTAAAGGTTAGGATAAACATAAACTTTTAAACTTGGTGGTTTGGCTGACTCCATTCAATATAGAATCTTGCCAGAAGTAAGAATATTTTGCGTAAGCAACAGACAGTGCAACTGGTTTTCCCAATATTGGAGTTTTAAAAAATATTAGTCAATCAGTTCCAATACTGTAATTCAGGCACCCAGTTATCCACAGGTGTTTTGTTTTCAGAATTTTGACCATTATAAACATTTTGCCAACCTGTTTTATACAGCTTACCCACTTTTCCCCCCTGGCATTTTAAGGCAGATTTTGGACACCATTTTATTTCACTTGTATGCATCTTTAACTGCTAAGAATCTTTCCAAACATAGCCAGCAAATATCATACCTAACAGAACTAATAATAATTTTATATCGAATTCTCAGTTATATCCAATTTCTTCTAATTTTCTCAAAGATGTGTTTTTTAAATTTTTTATTATGTTATGTTAATCACCATACATTACATCATTAGTTTTTGATGTAGTGTTCCATGATTCATTGTTTGCATATAACACCCAGTGCTCCATTCAGTACGTGCCCTCTTTAATACCCATCACCAGACTAACCCATCCCCCCACCCCCCTCCCCTCTAGAACCCTCAGTTTGCTTCTCAGAGTCCATCGTCTCTCATGGTTCGTCTCCCCCTCCGACTTCCCTCCTTCATTTTTCCCTTCCTACTATCTTCTTCTTCTTCTTTTTTTAATATATAAAGTATTATTTGTTTCAGAGGTACAGGTCTGTGATTCAACAGTCTTACACAATTCACAGTGCTCACCATAGCACATACCCTCCCCAATGTCTATCAAAGATGTGGTTTTATGTTTGATTGGTTCAACTCAGAATTTAAAAAGGAAGATCTACCTTTGACTGTTGTGTCTCTTAAAGCTATTTATTTGTTTGCTTGTTTATTTATTTGTTTATTTATTTTAGAGAGAGAGAGAGTATGAGGGGGAGGGGCAGAGAAACTCAAGCAGACTCTGTGCTGAGTGCAGAGTCCCATGGGGGGCTTGATCTCACGACCCTGAGATCACGACCTGAGCTAAAACCAAGAGTAGGTTGCTTAACCAAATGCACCACCTAGATGCCCCTCTTAAGGCTCTTTTATTCTAAAGTGGCTATCCTCCCCACTTCCTTTTCACATTGTTGATTGGTTGGAGAAACTGGGTCATTTTTCTTTAAAATGTTCCAAATTTTGAATTGTGTGTTTTTTTTTTTAAACTTCTTTCTCTATTCCTTGTACTTAGAACCTGATTAGATTCAGGTTCAATATTCTTAGGCAAGACTATTTCATAGGTTATATATGTACTTCCCATTACATGACATTATGAGGTACCTCATGTCTGATTGTCTCACCTCTAATGATGTGACTGATTAGTGAGTTCAGGAGTTGTCAACATAATCCTTCCATCGTTAAGTTCCCCACCAACATTTCACCTAATAGTTTTGGCATCCATTGATATATGTTGTCAATCTCCATCATTTTATTAAGAGTTGCAAAGTGGTGATTTTTAATCCTATTATTTTTTCTGGAATTATGTATGTATGTATGTATGTATGTATTTTTTAGAGAGAGAGCATGCACGAATTGGGTGGGGGAGGGGCAAAGGGAGAGGGAGCGAGAAAATCTTAAACTCGTTTCACACCAGGAGCCTGACTTCGGGGCTCAATCTCAGGACCTTGAGATCATGACCTGAGCTGAAATCAAGAGTCAGACACTTAACCAGCTGAGCCACCCAGTTGCCCCCAGAATTATTTTTAAAAACATTCTCATCAGCTATTTGGTTATATAGAAATACAATTCATGCAGGAAAGGTGAGATATATGTTTCATTCTTTCCTATTATTTGTCCATCTTCAATAATGAGTTGGTGGCCTTAGCAACCCCTAAATACACACAATGAGGTTTGTTTTTCCCCCCCCAGTATCATTATGAATTCATGGAATTTTATATATTGAATGTGTTTCAATCCATTGCTATTATTATTCTTTTTGATGTTTGAATTGTCCCACCTTAGGCCAGAGGGAGCCCTTTAAGTTGGCTCTTATATCCTTTTGACATGACCCCATTAGTCTTTGATATCCTATATATTTTTAATATAACAGCCTCCCTCTACCTAGTCATCACTCCCTGTTGCAAGAATTGAAGTTTCTCTACCTCACTGAATCCAGACTCCTTAGAAGACATGGTAAGCTTCACTTTCCTTAGAATTTAATTCTTCTCAGACTCAAACATTACACTGGAAAATAAATTCAGGTACCAAGCAGGCTCTCAATCCGTGTGCATTGTTGAGTTAAATTCCGCTTTGTAGAACCTCATATTTCACATGCTAATGTAAACAATATATGGACTCAGGGTGTTTTAGCTCATTTCCATGAACATCTCTAAACCCACGCATATTGTTGTATCTTTATAAAGGAGCTTAAACACACACCTATCAAGCTTAAAAATATCTTCGTGCAACTGTTTCTGTCATTGGGTCTATTAGCATTCTCCTCACAGTGCTTTGCTTATATAAATTTAACAAGATGAAAGGTTGATGCTGAGAGAAGTCTTTGGACAGATTCGTTACCTTAGCAACCTTGCCCCAGACTTAACAGCCCTGACCCAGCTACAAAGTCCTTCACTGGCTAACGAGACACCCTTAATGACAGCTGGCTGGAACTCAGTCCTGCTGATAAAATGACTTGTAATCTGGACAGTAATCTTTGGAGGAATATTATCTTTATCAGATTTCCAAAAGAATCCAAACACCAAACGCAGTTCCACTAATAACTATATTCATAAGGCCATCATGCTTAAGTGCTTCTGGGAAAGCATTAGTAACAGGAAATTAAGTGTTACAGAATAATTGCTAACCTTGCTGCATAAAATAGAAGCTGGCTGCCCAGTGATCTTGTGTTGGTGGTAGTCATTAGATGCCACTGTCCTGTATAATTGAAAAATTGTTTGTATAAAGGAAATATTGTCACTGCCTCATTAGTCCCAACATTTAATTGTATTGGGGAAATCTGAACACCTTTTTGAGGTTCAAATTACACATATAAATTTATTGGCTAGGCGGTTTCAATTGTAAAAAAAAAAAAAAAATCAATTTTTACCTGAGCAAAGACCTTAAATTATCATGTAGTGTTCTTAGAGCTGCCATTTTTAAAAAGCTCTGGATGAATAAAATCACAATTAGTTAACTATTAATTTATTTATTCATCATCTATTGAGCACTTTGGTTTTTTTTTTTTTTAAGATTTTATTTATTTTTTGTGGGGAGGGGCAGAAGCAGAGGGAGAGAGAGAATCTCAAGTAGACTCCACACCGAGTGAAGAGTCCAACGCAGGGCAGGGCTCAATTCCACAACTCCGAGTCATGACCTGAGCTGAAATCAAGAGTCGGATGCTTAAGTGACTGAGCCACCCAGGCGCCCAAGCACTTTGGGTTTGAAACCCTTTGGTAAGCCACAGATATTTCCCTGACACACCCCCAAATGATTATAGCACTTGTTTACAGCTGACATCCATTCTGGCTCGTCAGTGGCCATGCTGTGTAACTGCTAGAAGTTTGAAGACAGATTCCTTTACACATTCAAACGTTGCTTTGGAGATTGGGCTTCATTTCTAAGATATGTAGATGCTTTTGCCCTGACTCCACAAATCTTATTTTGTAAATGAACCAAAGAGCCACAATTAAAAAAAAAAAAAAATCTAGAAAGGTAAGGAGACTCTCATAGCCCTAGTGCAAAATAAGGAAACATTCCTACATATCTAGAAAAGAAATTGTAGATGTAATAAGCTTCTGTTTAGTGTATGTGAAGGATACTAGGTGCTCAGAAAACTCTAGGTGGTTTAGGTTTTGTCCCTAGTTCAAGTTAGATCCTATTATGGACTGTATGTCATATCTGCTCAACATTTGTATGTTGAGGGCTTGACCCCCAGTGGATAGTATTGGGAGGTGGGCCTTTGGGAGGTGATTAGGTTTAGATAAGGTCATGAGGATGGAGCCCCTGTGATGGGATTAGTGCCCTTATTAAGAAAAGGAAGAGATCCCACGGATTCCTCTCTCCATCAAGTGAGAATGTGGCCATCTACAAGCCAGGAAGAGGGCCCTCTTCAAGAACTGAGTCTGCTGTCACCTTGATCTTGGACTTTCAGCCTCCAGAATGCTGAGAATTAAATACCTGTTGTTTAAGCCCCCCAATCTATGGTATTTTGTTATAGCAGCCCGAGCTGACTAGGACAGATCCCTAAATTTTACATCTCTGGAGCTTCTTAGTTTAGGCTGGTATCCCGTCTACTGCAGTAGAATTTCACTGCAGTACTTACTTTCAGTTGAGTACACATTAGTGAAGCCTTCTTGTGTGCACTGTGCTAGTAACTTGTCTAGACTAAGTCACAGACCCTATCTCGGCAGAAAAAACTGGTACATAACCATAGTGAAGATGAGTGACAATACTAAGATCTACGGTTTTATTAAGGGTTGAAATGAGAAAAAAATCATGGAAATCCCACCTATATTTTCTGCAAAACTGTCATAGGGAGGACTGTGTCTTAGGTTGAGCAGTATCAATGGAATGGGGATATAAATATTTCTTTAATTTTTTATTGGTATCTAGAAAAACTGCCATAATTTGTAAAATATGTCTTTTTTCAAAAAAAAAAAAAACAAACACCACATGAGTTACATAATTTACTCACATTTCTCATTATTTTGGGTGCCAGGAAGCTCAGAGATAAGAATTCTAAGCTCAATTTCAGAAAAGCAGGTAGGAACCTGAGTCTAAATCTTTATCTGCACCAACTGTAAGACCTGCCATCCCTGGAACTGCCCTTTGTCTCAGTTCAGGCCACTATCACAGAATATCATCATGGAATGGGTAGCTTAAACAACAGATATTTATTTCTCACAGTTTTGGAGGCTAGAAGTCTAAGATCGAGGTTCCAGCAAGATTGGGTTCTTGGTGAAGATCCCCTCCATGGTTGATTGATGGATGCTTTCTTGCTGTATCCTCACATGGTAGAGAGAGAAAAAGCACATGCTAGTCTCTTTCTCCTCTTATGAGGGCACTAATCCCATTCTGGGGCTCATCTCAGGACTTCATCTAAAACTGATTACCCCTCTAAGGCTCCACCTTTGAATACTATCCCATTGGGGGTTAGGCTTTCAATATATTTAGATGGTGGGTGTGAGGAAACCAACATCTAATTTGTAACAACCTTCCCCATCCAGAAAGAGATTCAGAAATTTAGGGACATAGGTGAGATTTAAAAAATCACTGTCAGTGGTGTTGCCTCTCCAGGTCCTTCCCTGGGTCTCAAGAAATTGCCTTGATCTCTTACCAGGCTGCAGTATCCTTCTCTTCTTTCCTTCTACCAATCTGTCCGTACCTGCCCGGGAGTGTTCAAGCGTTCTGTAGCACACTTTCAAACTCAATCTCATCAGAGCCCCACAGTAGTTTTATAATTAATAGTTGCCTCTAGTGGGCCTCATGCTGCACATCTGGCTGAACAACTCAAAACAACTTGGCCTTAAATCCTTGGTGCAGATCTCTTTGCACAAAGATTCCCATATGTATCAGGTATGAACCCTGGTCCACTATTTAGATGGGCAAGAAATAGAACTTTTATTTTCCTCTATCCCGACTTATTTTAGTGCCCCTAATATCCCCAGGGTTGTAGAAACTCAATATTAGTCAATATATTATCACCTTCTAGGTTCTGGGATGGGAGGCTTCACGTAACATCAGAGCATTGAGGGAATATTTGACCTCTCATTTTATCTGTGCCTAGAAGATCCTACTGACATGTGTGTTGTCCTGTGGGGACATGGCTACATACATTTGCTGCTGCAGTGCACTTTGTTTCTGTCCATTTAGCTCTTTCAGGCTGGTTGCTCTGTTACCTAGGACCTTGTTTTGGCCAAAATAATCATTTTTCTGCTTCTGGGCCATGTTAGATCGGAGAATCCCTGGAGGCTGTTCATGGCCCTGTCTGCCTATAATTGCTCTGCAGCCTTTTGCTCCCTTTAGAAAGATTGGCAAGAAAGGAGGCTGCTGGTAACATCTCCCAAGGTCTAATAAGTTGGTTCAGCAAGCCTTTCTTCCTTCAGAAAGTTCCCCACCCCCCCAACCCAACCCCTACCTCTTCTCTTCGACTCCGACTTGTTTACTTGGTTTTCCTTTTCCAACAAAACTGTGCCGGCATACACCGTTTATTTGTTGACCAATTTTCAGTAGTTTTCCCCTTATCTCAGGCCAGGAAAAGTTATTTTCCTTTAAAAAGTTTGCTAACGTGGCTAAGTAGTCCATTAAACAAATTCATTAATGACATGATCATGATTTGAGCAGTTAGGCCGATTTTCAAATGGGATCCTAATTCTAAAACTCTTTATAAGATTTGGAAATATTAATAGGATTTTTTTTGCAAGAATTAAAAAAATAAAAATGGTTTGCATCTACGCTTCTGGAATTTTATTATAATTTTGTTTACTGGAACTGCTTAATCTTATTTGTTTTATTAGATCATTTTTTACCGCTCTATGAGATTCCAATAAACTCTTTAATAAACATCAAAACTTGAGAGCTCATCAGTCCCTGTTATTTCTCCACAAACAACTTGTTAACCCCGTCCTGCCATCACTTTTGTGCCAAACAGATCAACTAGACATTAGTTGATGATTTCTTTTTTTTCTTTATGTAGGTAATATACATTATTTGAAGAAACCAATTGTAATGCAATTCAACACAGTACCGCTGATCAAATTGCTCCTTCCAAAGACAGCAGCTGGGAATATTTACTATGGAAATATCTGTATTTAGAATGATTTCTAAAATCAAATTGCTGTAAACATAACCAAAAATTATGAAGACTGTCTCCATAAAGAACACCTCTTGAGGTGGGAAAAGACAGTTTTCCAAATAAGAGATTCTTAGCCCTTTCTTAAGGCTAAACTATACTTTAATTGTGTGGGTGCAATATTTTGTGGTCATAAACAATACTTACCAAATGCATTACTGGTCAAGTTAGGCATAATTTTGCCAGCCTCAAACATTTATAAGTTCAGCTTGGGAATCTGCTCTAAGGCATCCCAGTTTATTACAACAGTTTCATTTGAGTTAGAAAAAGAATGTGGGACTTCAGAACAAATATAAAGGAAAATTGGACAACTTTGATTACTTTCTCTCCTCTCTTCCTTATATCAAATGATCACCGTGTCCTACAATTTTACCTTTCGACTATAGTTTTCCTCTCTCCATTGCCATAGTTGAGCCCACTGTCATCTCTTGCCTAGGTAACAGCAATGTAGCCTCCCAGCTAGTCACCTTTCTTCAGGTTCATCCCTCACAAAAGCTGAATGTATCCTGTTTTAGAAGGATGACTCCAGAATTCAACTCTGCCCATCTCATTCTCTTCCTTAGAACCCTTAAGCGCTCCCCAATATCTTTGATGTCAAGTCTGAGTTCCATAGCATATACTTCAAAGCCTTCAAAATGGTGTTCCAGGTGATCATTCTTGGGTCATATCTGTGATCCAGACTTTATGCTCTTGCAATAGTTCATCATCCATGCCAAGCTGTTTCTCCTTTCCAGCTTTGTCTTGACACATAAAAAGCATTCACTTAATATATGTTGCATGGTTGGAGCCCCCAAACAGAGGAGAGCTAACAGTCTATGACCCCTAAACCCAAGCAGTGGCATGGTATAGTGGGCAGAGCATTGGGCTCTGCTGCTTGGTTATACCCAGTATCTGTACTTCCTGCAGCCATATATCCCATCTCTACTTCTTATAGCCGTATGATTTTTTTCACCTTGGGCAAGTATCTTAGCTTTTTCATTGGTTAAAATGGGCATGAAATTTAGCTATCTGGCACATAGTAAAAACTTGGGAGATGGTAGTTTTCTTTCTTTTTAAAAAATTCCATCAAATTCTAGAGTTTAAGAGAGCAGCCAACTCTGCTGATAAGTGCCTCAAATCAGTTACAGCTGGTTACTTTTCTGGTCCCACCCCACATACATGTATTAACAACAGAACACAGAAACATAAATCTTGAAACTCATTCTGTGGAGGATGAAATATTACATTTTTACTGCCCAGGAGTTACATGTTGGTTGGAATTTTCCTACCGGATTTCTCCTAGAAATGACGCAATGGGGAAAGGGACACTGGGCATTACTTTTTGAAGGATGGGAGTTAAAAGGAAAAAACCAGAAGGTCCAGAGTGTGGGGTGCCTCTGCAGGAGACTGATGAGCATGAATGAGAAAGTACTCAAAGTGTGTGTGGTAGCATTCATATATCTGACCTACTTTACCGATTTGCCTAGGGCCAGCTTTTTTCAGAAAGATTCAGAACGGATGACTAACTTTGTGTCAGTGGTTCAAAATTGGAAAATCAGGAGTTCCTGGTCAACATCCTTAACCTAGAGCCAGGCCTCTTGATGAGAAATCGAAGAGGAAGAGAAGCAGATGGGAGAATCAAGAGCAGATGCAAGTTATTTAAAAGTAATACAATAATTCAGCAGGAATGGAGTGGAAATTCAACAACTTATTGGGTATGACATTTGGATAAATTAAACTGAACAGACATCTAGGAAATAGCAGATAGGAAAAGCAAAATGAAGGCAAAAACTGGCAGGCAAGAAAAGGAAAAGGACTAAATGAAAACAGAGTTTCAGGCCAAGGGGAAGTCACTCACATTTGCTATATATTACATTCAGATTTTCATTTTTTACCTTTTTTTTTTTTTAAAGAATTTGTTTATTTATTTGACAGAGAGAGACACAGTGAGAGAGGGAACACAAGCAGGGGGAGTGGGAGAGGGAGAAGCAGGCTTCCTGCTGAGCAGGGAGCCTGATGTGGGGCTCGATCCCAGGACCTCGGGATCATGAGCTGAGCCGAAGGCAGACGCTTAACGACTGAGCCACCCAGCACCCCAGATTGTCATTTTTTAAATGAAAAAATTAATTATACATATTTACAAGTAACCTGGCATTTAGTGCCAGGTAGAAAATTGCCTGTTTCACTGATTTTCCTCCTTTTTCTTTCTTCATGGCACACATACACACACATGCACCCAAACACACACAGTCACATCCACACATGCACAGACACCCACACACATACACACAACTTCATCACTTTTTCTCTTAATGTTTTTGGGAGATGAAACTTTTCTGATTTAGTTTAGTTTGCTGCGAAGCCAATAAAGATTTTATAAAATATACTTGTTCCCATTCAGTAGAAATTCATTCTCTTATTTTAATTGTTTATTTTTGATCTGTAGATGCTCTGAGGGTTATGGGATAGTTGAGGTAGAATTATAGATAGAATAGAGACAGAAAGAGAAAGATAAATCAAACCAGGATGAGCTCCAAGCAAAGAGGGCAAGTAAATAGCTCGATCTGAAACATGAAAATGCCTATTAAATAGAGATAGGAACAGCTATTTGTCAAAATTTTTAATATTGATTGTTTGTTGATCTTTCTGCCGGAGAGTCATACTGTGGCCATTCTTACTGATTTATCAAATAGATACCTTGCTTTGGAGATCTTTAAGGAGGGTGGGCTTGCTTCATCTAAATCAACATTAACAAACTTCAAGCAGAATTCTGAATTTTACTTACTGGTGAGTTGGTTTCAAGATAAAGACGGAGTTAATTTGTCAAGCTTGGCCTCCTACAAGGAGATAATCTCACTTATGCCTTCAAAGTAAATTTGACCCAGTCTATTGGACATTGAACCAAGATTCTAATTAAAGGAACCTGTTTTCTTGGCATTTCTATGTTCTGCATGTCACATTTTTATATAGGTGCCTGTATAGGTGTAAATGTTCTATTTTTCATTTTCAAAGATATTATATCTTGGAGACCAAAAAGACAATCAGGACTTTGTCCAGTCTTTTTCCTTTTCCTCCTCTTCGCACCTATCTAACACTTCCACTCAGCATGGCTGCAGTCCTTTCTCTTTTTTATTTCCTCACTGTTGGTTCAGGCTTCAGCATAGAATCCTAAAAATAAAGTCTAAGATGACAATAAGAGCTCCCAGGGAAATAAAACAAAAGGGAGAAAACATGAAAAGGACTTGAAAATAAAAGGATACAAAAGCACAGTGCATGAAGGATGAGGTTGTTGAAAAGATTATGGAATTAAGGAAAATGTGATAATGTAATCTTAAAAAAAGTGAAATGTTTAAAATGGAAAGTCATAGGGAGTGGGAGGTACAGGCTTCCAGATAGGGAATGAATAAGTCACAGGGATGAAAGGTACAGCATGGGGAATATAGTCAATGGTATTGTAATAGTGTTGTATGGTAGATGGTATCTACGCTTGTGGATAAACACATAAGACTTGTTGAATCACCATGTGATACACCAGAAACTCATGTGATATTGAAAAAAGTCAAAATGGGGGTAATAAACATGATTTCTCTGAAAAAAAAAAAAAAAGCCATAGGTAAGTGGATTAAAAAGTTAAAAAAATGAAACTAAAACAAAGTTTTTTTCAGAAAGTTTCGTTACCGAAAGGGAGAATTTTCAGGCAAATCCTATTACATTTCACTATAATTATATAACCAGGTTTATTACTAAACACAGGACACTGTAAAAATAAACAATAGAAGAGACAAGTTACATTTCCCCTTTTTATAATTTTTATCTCTTATTTCTTTCAGTTACCTAATTTCATCTTCATAATCTGTGAACTTGGAACTGGCCACAAGCTCAACATTGGTGGATTCCATAATATTAACGGATACCAACCATTTAGAGCAGTAAGTCTGCTGTCTGTCCCAGAGAACAAAGCTGTCTGTCCTGAGCAATGTAAAGGGTTACCCATGAAAGTGTTTTTACAACAGCCGTGTGGGCTATGAAAAGTGAACAGATTTTACATCAGTTGTTTGACTTGGGCAGGTTTTTAATATATAAATTAGAGATGACATTTTCTCTACTTACCTTGAATGAGCTACACTGTGCATATGATAGAATATGTGATTAACTATAATGAACCAGACATAAAAATTGGATGGTGTTTGGTTCTAAGATGATAATATTAGGACTACTTGAAATGTTAAAATTTATCTGTCATTGGACCCCCCCTCCCCCAAGTTAGGAGAACATGTGTATGGTTCAAAATACAATATATACAAAAGGATAATTAGTGAAATGCTCATCAGCTAATTTCCCCTTTATGATTGGTTTATTCAGTCATTTGGCGCATATTTATTGACTATAAGGAATCCATATCACACCACAATTAGAAATAATATTGATTGTTTATATTGGACAGTGTTCCTCAACCATTACTCAGAAACTCTTTGGGTACTGTCATCATTTGAACATTAAAATAAAGAAAGCAAAACCCACAAAGTAAGAAAATGTATGCTCAGCTTTTTTGTAAAAAAGGAAAGCAAGAATCTTCCGCATTCCTGCTATCTGAGGGGAGTGTTTGACAAGTTGATTTGTCTTTAATTTTGTGTAAATGCTTCCGTGGACACATCTTTCCTGTTCTCCAAAGCAGTGGTCATTTCTGAGGCTGGCAGCTGGACCATCTACACATTTCCACTGTATTTGGATAGACTTGCCTTTTATTTTGAGGATATAGGGCAAAAAAGATGGAGAAGCTCTTCCCTGGGACCTGAACTGTGTTAAGCATATGAACAGATGCTTAGGATTACAATTGATACTTGCTGTGCTGAGTGTCAGGTCCTGTGTGACAAAGGGGCTTTCATGCTCTTTAAGAAATCCATTGTGTGGATGTGATAAATAGAGATTTCTCAAGCAGTCAAAAGGGACTCCTTTTGTTCATGCTAAAGATTTCATACTGTAGTGCATATCTCTGAACATATGGCCCTTTCTTTATACTGTCTGCTGGATCAATTCCTTAGAGATCCAGTTGTTGTATCAAAGGGTATAGGCATTTTAATTTTTGATAGAGATTGCCAAATTCCTCTCCTTAGTGATCATGGCAATTTACAATGTCATCAGAAATGTAAGAAAATGGCTGTTCCCTCACATCCTTGTTAACAGAGTATTTTACCGAACATTACTGATCTTTGCCGATCTGTTAGGTAAAAAATATATCTACTTGTAGTTAGTATTTACATTCCTTTTATTATGGGTAAGATAAACAGCTTTTGATATATTTACATTACTATCCATATTTTCTGTCTAGTAAACTATCTTATATCTTTTGTCTGTTTTTCTTTTGGGTTATTCATCTTTTTCTTATTGATTTGTTGATGCTTTTCGTATGTTAGGAAAATTATCTTTTGTTCTGTTATGAGTTGTAAAAGTTTTTCCCAGGTTGTTTTTTACTTTTCTTTTTGCACTATTCCATACAAAGATTTTTAAGTATTCTTATGTAGTCAAGCTTATTAATCATTTATTTGTGACCCTTGGGATTTTAAAAATCATACTTTAAAAACACCTTCCCTGCTTGAAGATAATAAAAACTAAGAAATAAAATACCTCTCCATCTTCTCTTCTATTTCTTTTAAGGTTTTATTTTCCACCTTTATTTATGTCTTTATTTATGTCTGTCTTTCTGTATGTATTTATTTATTGAAGAGAGAGAGAGGGAGAGAGAGAGAGCACAAACAGGAAGGAGGGGCAGAGGGAGAAGGAGAGAGAGTGAATCTCAGCACTACCACCCTGAGATCATGATCTGAGCCAAAATGAATTAATTTTTTGGAGCATGACTTTATTGCATTCTCTTAGTTACAAACACTATTCTGTCAACTATTCTCAGTTGATTTTCTTGGGTTTCTAGGCAATCATCTTATTTGCAAATCATGATAATTTTACTCTTTCTTTTATAATTTTTATCTCTTATTTCTTTCAGTTACCTAATTTTATTGTTGGAGGAACCACTGAGAGGACATGACTGCCAGGTGACTTAGAGTTGGACCCAGACAGTCAGAGACTCCTCACCCCCTCCCCTGCAGGCACTAGAAGCTCCCCCAAAGACCCGGCCTTGAGATAGTAATGTGTTGAGACCATCTAGATGGTATACGTGATTGAACCTAGGTAAGGCCTCTATAGAAACTTTTAAGATTTGGTGGACAGGTGCAGGGATCTACCCGTCTTATGGGCCCCCAAGACAAGCCTTATATATAACTTCCCTTCCTTATTACACCTGCCACCTTCCAGTCTGGAGTGGTCTGCTTCTTTCTTTGGTCTCTCCTTGCCCTTGGGGCCAGTTTCCAATTTCATCCAGGGAACTCCTGAGGTTTTGAACCAACATTCATTGACTAACCAGGCGCTCCAGGATAATATGAAATACAAGTGGTACAAGTGAATTTGTTGCCGACTTTAATGGGAATCTTCTAGTATTTCTCCATTAATTGTGATATCAACTTTTGGGTTAAAGTATATACTTATATATTTACCATATTAATGAAGCATCTATTCATGTTCCATCATATTTTTCTTTTAAAAATAGGAATAGGTATTACATTTTATCAAATGACTTTTTAGCACCCATAGAGATGATAATATGCTTCTTCCTTAATCCTCTTAACTAAACAGAATTTTAAAAATAGACGTCCTTTTTTTCATTTCATTTCATTTAATTAATTTATTTTTTTAATTTTATTATGTTATGTTAGTCACCATACAATACATCATTGGTTTTTGATGTGGTGATCCACGATCCATTGTTTTAAAAATAGACTTCCTAATATTTAATCCTAGCAGTCCTTGCAATTCCAGAGTAAACTCCACTTGATTGTGGTATTTTATTCCTTCATTATGCTTCTGAATTCTGTTTCCCGATGTGTCATAGCATTCTTCCTTCAATATTTATAGGAAGGGTTGGTTTTTTGTTTGAAATGTAAAAAAAAAATTATGTTATAAATTTTATGCCAGCTTTTTTAACCTCTCTATCTTTTTATGTGCACCATTGGATTTTTAGTGATGTGGTCTGGTATTTGGGGGACTATATGTGTTCAATTCCTGATTTGCCTAGAATGAATCAATCAGCCAAGAATTTTATTTATTTATTTGACAGAGACACAGCAAGAGAGGGAACACAAGCAGGGGGAGTGGGAGAGGGAGAAGCAGGCTTCCCACAGAGCAAGGAGCCTGATATGGGACTCGATCCCAGGACCCTGGGACCATGACCTGAGCCGAAGGCAGACGCTTAACGACTGAGCCACCCAGGCGCCCCTTCACATACATTTTTAATCTTCTAAAAATCTAATGTCATATCTCAGTACAGCCTTACTCACCCCATCCATACCAGCCAAAGTAGACTCTGGAGTGACAAATCACTCCCTCTAGGGTCCTGTTCAAATGACACCTTCTTCATGAAGACTTCCTAGTCCCTCCAACTCAGAGACAAGCTCTTTCTTTAAGGATAACTACATTTTTCTTTATAATTGTCTTCTGACCCTTCCCAGTTTTCTGACGTACATTATTCAACAGATTCGTTAGACATTTGTAGGCATTATGCAAAATGCTTTCGTGATATTATATTGTTTAATCCCTATCACAGTCCTTTGGTTTAAATACCATGCAAATAAAACAATGTGAACGTGGAGAGTCAATAGTTCTTTTTTAGGTTACAGAGCTGGTAGGCTGCGAAGTAGGAATTCAGCTCAAGTCTGTGTGATTTGGAACCACAAACTCCTTCCGGCAAATCATGTTGATAAAGCAGCAGATCATCTTTACAATTACGTTGTATGTTTCCCTTTCCTCTATGAAATTCTGATTTCCTTCAGGGTCTTGTCTGTGTCTTCATTCTCTTGGAATCCCCTATATCTTCTTGCACACGGGAGGAATGAAACAAAAGCTGATCGAATTGGTGGAGCAGAGTGCATATCTTGAATATGGTTCCAATAAAACTTCAAAATGAATTATGGAGTTTTACTCATGCATTTAATCTCTTTTGTAGTTCATCAATCCATACATTTATAAGTTCTGGCAAAAAGACTCTACAGAAGGATTTCTGGAGTCATGGAATATGGGCTTTGTTTTCATGGTTACTCAGCTGTGGAGCATTCTGGTGGATGTTCTCTGGAGCTGGGTCACTGGGCAGAATTTTCAGTGTTAATTGGCTGTTGTTTATCTCAATGCTGGAAAACTGTGAAGTTCTGCTTCCCCAACCAGAAGTGATAGCTCCCTCTTTCAATCCTCATAGAACTCTATACCTCTTTTATCACCTCTCACTTTCCACCTGGTATTACAGTGATTTATGTGCATGTCTTATTTCCTTTATTACGTGGTAAGCACCTTAAGTTCTGAGCCGTGTCAGATGCATTACCCATTGGGCTCACATGGTGCCTGGCACATAGTAGGAGCTCAGTACATTTTTAAAAAGTGATTAAAGTAGGTTCTAAATTCAGCAAATCTTGCTCCCCCTATCTTATTACTAGCACCATTTCAGCATTTTTTTTGCTGTTCCCCACTATTCATGTGGGTAGTATGAGCCAAAATTGCTGAAAAAGGATGCAATTTCCCTTGTTAATATAATTACTACCATATATTATCACAGTACTAAAGTCATAACATTCTCATTTTCAGTGGCCTACACACATCACCAAGATTATCTCTGGAGGAGAAATGTATCATGTTTGTTTTCAGTCACAGAGTGAAATGCTGCCAAGTTTGGTGAATATATATGCTCAGCCTCTTTTGAGTGACAAGTGTGTAAATGGGGCCATCTTATGAAAAAAATGTAAACTTCCTCTTTGCATCTGGACAATTTGTTAACTGTTTGGATTACCAATACAAGGCAGGGGGTGGGTGGTGAGCTTTTCTCTGTGGGTCTTTCATAGTTTAGGAAAATAATGAATGAGGAACTGAAGAACCTGGAGAGGGACCAGGGGAGGGAATATTTGACTCCTACATTATGAGGGCAGCAGGCCCTTCTGGGGAGTCTAATGGCCTTGTCAGCTGAACTCAGGGTGGACAAGGTCAGGATTTTGAATTGTGAGTGCATGATCAAGCTGTAATAGTCCTCAACAGAACCTAATATGAGTTTATCTTTGCTTTTGGAGAAAGAGACTCTTGTTCTGAGAATCTTGTCTCAGCCCAGAATTTAAAGGACACTTTACTTGAAGCAAGACTGAGCTGCCAGTCCTTGTCATGCTTGTGGGATGGATAGAAGTGGGACATCTGTCCTGCATGTTGGGGCTGATGCTGGAAGGTCAGCTATGGGGGTGAAGGCATGGCATCCGATGATTACCTCAGCCTCTAACCACGGCTAGCGAAAGCATGAGGGACAGGGACATGTCCCAGTGGTAATCAAGGCCTCATGTCAGGGGATCTAGATTGTGGGAAGGTGGTTACTGAGGGCAGAGTCAAACTCAGAGTCCAGGGCCTGAGTATGGCTGGGATTTTTTTAGTCATAAGCCGAGGAGTGGGGGATGGGTTGAGCCTGGGTGGCTCAGTTGGTTAAGCAGCTAACTCTTGATTTTTAGCTCAGGTCTTGATCTCAGGGTCCTGGGTTCAAGCCCCATGTTGGGCTCCATGCTGGGTGTGGAGCCTACATAAAAAAGACAAGCCAAGAGAGGGCTCCTATTCAAATCCCAGTGTTGGATCCCATGTCACTTGGGCACTAGAACTTTTAACTGTTTTTTTTTTTTTAAGATTTTATTTATTTATTTGAGACAGAGAGCATGAGAGGGAGGAGGGTCAGAGGGAGAAGCAGACTCCCTGCCGAGCAGGGAGCCCGATGTGGGACTCGATCCCGGGACTCCAGAATCATGACCTGAGCCGAAGGCAGACACTTAACCATCTGAGCCATCCAGGCGCCCTTAACTGTTTTATTTCTTACTAAGAAACATCCATTTCCTTGCTGTTTCAACTCCAAGGATCCTTGGCCTTGGCCCTTTCTAGAAGTTTTTCATTTGCAGTGGCACTTGGGAAGCTGTAAACAATAAATGTCCAGGCTCTACCCCTAGACATGTATGTATATATTTATATACATACACACACAGTACACATATACAAATATACATATATGCAGGCACACAAACATATATATGTGTGTATATATAGACACACACACACACAGACATACATACATTTAGTATATATAAATTACACTCACATACGCATATATGTATGTATGTATATATCCCCAGGAGATTTATTTATTTATTTATTTATTTATTTATTTATTTATTTAATTTTTTTAAAAGATTTTATTTATTTATTTGACAGAGAGAAACAGCAAGAGATGGAACACAAGCAGGGGGAGTGGGGCAGGCTTCCCACTGAGCAGAGAGCCCAATGCGGGACGCTCGGTGAGGGGCACCCGATCCCAGGTCCCTGGGATCATGAGCCCGAGGCAGAGCTTAACGACTGAGCCACCCAGGCGCCCCTCCCCAGGAGATTTAAATGTACAGGTTGAGAACCACTGACAACTACATGATGTGAAATGAAGGGAGTGGAGGCTTGAGTGACCCCTACAGGCCAACAGTAGCACGACCAGAACAAAGCTGCACCCAGGGGCAGTTTATAGCTTATAGTTACTATTTATGGCATCCTTACTCTGTGCCAAACACTTCCTTCATAAACTCATCTGATTTTCACATGATCTTACATATTTTATTAACTCTATTTCACATGATCTTACATTTTATTAACTTTATTTTTCAACGAAGACACTACGGTCCAAGTTTCCACTGGACCAAATTTGAACTGGACATTGAACCCAGGGTAGTATGGGACTGTTGCTTCTTAGGTCAGTCTTACAGGGTTATTGTAAGATTTCAGCCTGAATTGTGGGCATTATAGTATTGAGCTTAAGAATTTTGGCTCTGGAGTTGAATTTAAATAAATTAAAATCCCGGCTCTGCAATTTAGAGTTTGGTGATTGGAACCAGTTAGTTAACTTCTCTGACCCTTAGCTTTCACCTGTATGATGGGAATAGAATCATTATAGGGTCTAACTAAGATAATGCTTGTAAAGCTCTTAGAATACTGGCTGGTCCAAGCTAAGCACCCATGTAGCACTGCCTGTTATTATTAGATCTGGCTTAGGATAGAAAATGCAGGTGTTGAGCCCAGAAACCCAGCTATAAGGAAGTGGAAAAGGCATTTGCTGATGTTGATACAGTCTGGTATGAATTTTCTGTACCAGTCTCCATTGGTTAGGAGATGGGGGAAAAAATGAGGAAAACTACAAATAAAGTGAATTAGTGATGCTTTTAGGTGCCTCCTTTTTTCATTTCTTCAGTTCTGAAAATCCTTCCTCATTGCTCCTCCATCCTCAGCCTAATGCTTGGGTCTAATCTCAGGTGGTAATGGATTAAGAAGGTACTCATCCCAGTGTTTGACTTTTTGCTAAGAGACTCAATTAACCTTCAAGACCCAAAGGAATCAATCTTTAATAGTGTAATTTAAGGCCCTGTGAGGGGTATTGGGGATAAAATGTTGGGCAGGGACTGTTCCTCTTATCACCCAAGATGTATTACTGCCATGCCTGCTTGAGGGATTGTCATTAGACAGTCATCCAGAAGGCAGGGGCTGCCCCCAGTTTACTTTAGTATCCTTCAGAGTCTTGTGTACAGCCCTGGGGACACAGTAAGTTCTCAACAGTCTTTTGTTGAACAGAATTTAAAGAATGTATTTAGTTGTCATCTTAATATTGTTTCTGTCTAGGTATTTATGAATGCTTAATAAACTTTTCTTGGAAAATTTTGAAAAATTATTACTAAAGTAACTAATTACATTTTATACCCTGAAAAATTTTAATTTTTTTAACCCTAAATTCATTTGTTCATTCAGCAAATGCATGTTGTCTACCCTATGCCAGTGGCTGGGAGAAGCACTTTGGGTTGAGGACATTCTTTCCACAGTCTCTGGGCTCATTTCCTTCATAGTCTACATGAAGCTGACCCATCTCTCCTTCAGGCACCTTCTTGGCCAAGTGAATGCCTGGTCCTTTGAATATAGCTCTTTGGGACCCCCATTCTTCAGCTCTCCACTCTTTCTCACTCACGCTGTGAGTGCTTTTAAGATGGGTGTTTACATTCTATGTATTCCAAAAAGGCAGTCAATTAAAAAACAAAATAATCCATCACCTCTCAATTAACAGTCAACACTGATGGAGATTTCACCAAATGAATTATGAAGTACATCGCTTACTTTTATTACTTGGGACCTAGTTTTGTCATGACTCTATTGATGAATTTGAAGCTCTGATATTAATATTAACATGTCCCCAGTTACTTAGTTGGCTTCCAAGGGACATTATTTGCAGAGTGTCCCTGCCAATTTTAGTGTGTATTAAGGCTAGTAACATATTAAGAGTTAAGGCAAAAAAAAATTTAGTCAAGGAATCTGCAATGATAGCAGACCTGAGAACCATAATTTTGCATTTCTGACTATTGTCACATGTGGAGTTTTCACCATTGGGTCACATTTACTTTGGTTTATTGTTTCAATTTTGTATCTAGGATGATTTTGACAGTTTTTAAGAAAGCAGTGTCTCTGGGGACCAGCCGTGTGAGCTTTAATATGAAAGAGGGAAGGAATGATTTCATGATAAGGGAACAGAATGAGAGTAGTGGAGCCAACTCAGTTATGGGGAGAAGAAATCAGAAAGGCTAAGGAGAGGACAGTGTAGGGGAAAGTGACAAGCATGAAATTAGATGCCATTTCTGACCCATCCTTGTATGAACCTCTGTTCCTTTCTGCAGTTTACTTAGTTTTACCCATGGTGACTCTAACTTTGAGTGTATATGACTTGACAAAATTTATGGTCACATATTTTTACATATCCTTGTGCGGGTACATTTTGAAAGTAACTTCCGCTCAAAGATTTATTGAGTGCCTTCAATGTCATGAGCACAGCATATATAAAGATGAGTGAACCCAGTCTCTTGCATTCCAAGAGTTACAAATAAAGGAAACAAATCTGTATGTAACCAACCAACTGACCAACCAACCAACCAACCAACAAGACAAGTGCTAAGTTGATGGTTTGGGCAAAAGCTGAGGACAGTTTAACTCAGTCTATGAGATTAGAAAGGGATGAGGAGTAAAATTTTCCCACTATTGAAGTGGGTGGGCTATCCAGTCAGAGGTGACAGTTTGGGTAAAGACTTTGAAGAGTGACTCAACATGGTTTATTCGGAGAGTGGCCAAGTAGACCGGTGTGGTGGGATTGCTGGGCACTTGGGAAGGAGAGGTGGAAGATAAGGTTAGCCCTAGCTCTTCCTCTTGGCAGAGGGCAGATGAGGAGAACTTCCAGCCTGAGAATGTATATAACTAAAACATTTTAATTATATCCTGACCGTGAGTTAGAACCGTTCCCAGGGTTTTCTGGAGGAGGGTTGGGGGAGAATAGTCTAAGAGCAAGCCTCTGAAGCACACGTGGTCCACAGTCCCCAGCTATGCTGCCCCTACAGAAACAGTGTGGACAGCTTGAGCTACACCCTGTCTCACTGGGACTTCCGTGGAATGGACCAGAGGGAAGGGGAAGCATCTGGTGCCCATGGTGACTGGGGCTGCGGACAAGCCCAGGTTGTTAGCTAGTCTAGGTCACATGAACTGGGCCATCCAAAGGTGTCTAGAGGCAAGATGAACCCAGCGAATGAGCTCATAGTTCATTCCAGGTGCGCCAGCCCTGGCTCTAAGGTGGGGATGTTCAATTCCAGACACCCTCGTGAACGAGAAGTTAGCTTTCCTAATGGCATCCTTCTTTTGGTCTGGAATGACTCAGAAGTGGATTTGGATGAGCCTTTCCTTTTGGCAGAAAGTCAGTAGTCATCTCTTTTTCCCTTTTTAAAATGTCTGTAGAATAGGAACACTGTTATGGAAATTAGTTAGCAGCTGCTGTACACGAATGTTTAGAAAATTAATATTACTCACATTATGCTATACGGAAGCAGAATTTTAATGAAGCACTGAAACTACAGGCACATTGACCCCTTCCCCTTATCAGAGAAATCTCAGAATGCACAACTTTCTTTGAGAAAACTCATTTCCACTAGGCTTCTATAGGCCTATTAGTGACAACAATAGCACATTCACAACCCAAAGGAGCAAATATTTCAGAACATATTGTACTAAAATGCGACAGTGTCAGCTAAACCATTATCTATACTTATTTCTTATTATTAATTCTTAACAATTAGCTGTTCTTTGTTGCATGGTAATGGGATTTGCCATACTATAAAAAATGCTTTGAAGTTGTTAAGTGTCAGACCTTGTTCGTGCCAATTCTCTTAGAGATGATTGTTATTTGCTCTACAGCCTGCTGGGGATGTGGCCTGCAGTGGGCAGGAATAAGTATGTATGTGTGGGGTAAGGGTGAGAGGGGGGTGTGATGGGGAAGGGAGGAGATGACAAGGATTCCATACAGAAAAGCCTGTCTTTGCAAAACTCAACCTGGAACCACCTACCAAAGTCGATGCAAATGCCTTCACCTGGTTCTGAGGTTCTGCAATGTTATTTTAGGGGTGTGGGGCCCCTGAGGAAAGGTGCAGAGGGAAATTTGGGTGAATAAGGTGGAGAGTAGTCAACTTTCAGGTGGCATGAGGGCATGATGGAAACAAACACACAGAACCTCATCAGGGCAGTGGGGGAAATGCTCTGAAGGTAAGAGACCTTTTGGTTTTAACTGAAGGGGAAGCTCAGGAAGGAGGAGAAAAGGCAAACTTCCAAGGGTAGAGTGTTTGTTATGTGATTTATAACCTCAATCCATGTAAAAAGGTATTCTTTGACATCAGGGCACACCGTGATTGCTCCTGCCAAAGAAAAGCATGGTCAACAGTGCAGGGAGGTGCAGGAGGGATGTGACAAAAAGAAAAGCAAGAACAATGGACCAATGCTAGAAATGACATGGAGACAGGGGTGTACTTACTTTTTGTGGGGATGTTTGCTTTATACAAGTGTGTATGTATTCATTATTTAAATGCATCACTATCCACCTGGGAAGAAAGTGTGTGTGTGCGTGTATGTGTGTGTGTGCGTGTGTGCACATGTGCATGTGTGCAGAGGTTTGATTCTGTGTGTGGGCATGGGTAGAAAGCTGTAGATCTTTAACCTTACCACCACCACCTGTATTTACTGAGTACTCAGTGGGGACAGGCACCAGGTGTTGATCCTGAATCTGGTGCTGGTCCTAAGGGCCAGTGATGTTTGTCATCTACAGAATAAGACTTTTTAAAGTCCGCAGTGTTGTGCTGGAGCAATCTTGTATTAGCTCACAAGATCTTGCAACCTGATGTCAGTTTGGTAGCTTGAAATCAGTAGGTAGCTTGACATCGGTGGGAGTATTTATACCACAGGAATTGGCAGATGTTGCAAACCAGGCTTCCTCCTTCTTTCCACCCCGAGCCGCAGAGCTGATTGGTAAACCAGCAGATATTTACCAGCATATCACTGGCTCTCTGCCATTCAGATGAAGAGGAAATAGTGAAGGGAAACAACCCCCTTTAGAGAAGAGCAGAGCTACTTGTCAACTCTTTGTCTGTTCAACATTAATCTGTTGGCCAAGAGCAGCACGTGTTAACAATGGAAAGAATAGGAGCATCGACATTGAACAAACCTGGATTGGAATCTCCACTCAGCCCCATGTTTGTGGTACTGCCTCCAGTGAGCTACCCAACCTCTCTGAGGCTCAGTTTCCTCATCTGTAAAGTGGGGATATAACATTCACCTTGCAAGGGTGTTGTTGGATTTACAAACGGTATCTATATAATGACCAGATGTTAAATGTCTGCAACTTCCTTTGACATGCATTAAAAAGATGGCTTGATAGGTGGATAGGATAGATGTGTGAAAAATCAAGGATAGCAAAATGGTAGAGTTCAGGTGGTGAGTATATGGGTGTTCACTGTAAAATCTTCCAACTTTTCTGTAATTTTCATGATAAAATGTGGAAACAAAAGAAACCTAGTAAGCAGCACTACAGACAATAATAACAACGGTAAACAATAACAGTAGCAGAGATGACTCATCTTCTGTCATCTTCTCCCTTCCAGACTCTGTTCCAGTAGCCCTGCTGGTTCTGGAACATTCCAGGCCTGGTCTCCTCTGCACCTGTTTCCTCCTGCCTAGGCTAATGCTTTTCCTCCCTGGTTTGCTCTCCACTCTCCTCAGGTCTTTGTCTACATTTACCCTCTTGTTTGGCCCTTCACTGCCCTCCTATTCTCACTGCACACCTCAGTGGCTGGCATTCCCTGTCACAGTCCTTCTCTTCATGTTCCTCCATACCACTCATCATAATCTGCCTTACAGTACATTTTTATTTTGGGTATTATTTTCCCCCTACAAGAATTAAACACCACAAAGACAGAGGTCTTTGTTTATATCATCACTGCCGAAAACCCAATAGTAGGAACAATGCCTAGAACATAGTAGGTGCTCAAAAAATATTCACTGAAGAAGGAATTAATAATAATAATAATAAAAATTCACTAGACTTACAGCTAAGGCCCAAATAAAGGCAACTGTCTTGGTTTGGGTTCCCCCAGAAGCAGATCCTGATATAAGGATTCAAATGCAAGTAGATTACTTGGGAGGTGATCCCACGAAACACTGGTTGTTGAGTGGAGAATTAAGATAGGAAAAGGAAGGCAGCTGATAAATAATGTATTATCAGGCAAGTCAAGCCTGTGTGCTTGGACAGAAGAGGTTCAGGAGGCCAAAGAAACTTCTCAGGCAAAGGATGTAGATGCTAGCCACTAGAAATCAGGCTGACGGGTAGGAAGTAGTATGGCTCAGAAAGATACGGGCGAGGCACCCACAGGATCTGCTTTGTTACTCACACGATGAAGTCTCCAAATCAGTATTGAGAACTGTGAGGGTAACATTACCATCGCTGATCCTATAAAAATTATAAAAATCAGTGAGGGTTTTTCTCTTTAAAATATTCCGATTTAATTTTACCACCTAGGTCCTAGATAATTTATCAGTTTTTTTTTTTTTTTTTTAAATGAGAGCCTGTTTAGTTTATGGAAGAGAAATTATTTCCTCACATATTATACTAAATTTAAGGTGGTCTATTCTTTTAGCAATGACCTAACTAAAATTAATCTCACTCATAAAACGGGAGCCTCCAAAACAAAATCGTATTCACAGATCTGAAAGCAAATATGCTGACATTAAAAAATTTCCAAAATACCAAAGAGTCCCACACTGGAT
Organism: Mirounga leonina; assembly: GCF_011800145.1. Lineage (NCBI taxonomy): Eukaryota > Metazoa > Chordata > Mammalia > Carnivora > Phocidae > Mirounga > Mirounga leonina. Next base: position 19,628,103 of record NW_023270739.1, read on the forward strand.
TTAACTATCTCATAAAAAACCTCACGTTTCACTGATTGCTGTTTATGACTAAAGCTAATAAGTTGGGCAAGGGGGAGACATACAGTGCCTCACAGTGAAAATAAACAAACCAATGCACCATTCCCAGAAGCAAAATGTGATTTGGAACTTAATCATAAAGTCACAAAGCTTAAAGGAAACTTAAAGACTTATGACTTCATCCATCATTTCACCCAGGGCCACACTTAATTTTTATGTATATAAGTTAAAACACTCCTCAATTTGGTGACATTCATCTAAATAGTTGGTGTTGTAGTAATCCAGAAGTGAGTGGGGCATGAGGTTGAGTGGATAGGTAGCTTTTTAATTGGTTGGGCTGCTTTAGGGCAAAGTGGTTAAGATTTTGGTAGGTGGACAGATCTGTGCTCATTCTTCTCCCCCTCCTCCATTCATTCTGCTGCTTATTAGAATGTGACCTTGGTGAGTAATTAACCTTCTGGTTTTCAGTTTGCTTCAGCTACAGAATGGGAATTACAATACCTCACCTCCCCCTCCTGTTCTTCTTGCTTTACCTGGCATTGATAGAAGGGTTAAATGAGTTAATAGATGTAAAACACTTAATTTAGTGCTTATAAGGAGATAGTGCTTAGTAAATTATTTATTATTAAATTATTTATTATGTCATTCATGCATTTGTTCAGCAAATATTTATTGAACATCTGCTATATGCCGGGTACTCCTGCTGAGCAAAACAAAGATCCCTGCCCAATATGGTGTTTACATTCTAGTGGAGGTGGGAGGATGTGGACAATAGGGAACTGGTATAGCAGATAAGTAAATTATGCAGTAGATTAGAACATAATAAGTGCTATGAAGAAAGAAAAAGGATAGCAAGGAAAATGGGATTAGAAATGCCAGGGAGCTGACGCTTTGCAAATTTATATATAGTGGTCAAGATGGGCCTTATTAAGAAGGTGGCATTTGAACCAAGATTTGAAGGAGGTGAGGGAGTAAGCATGTGTGTATCTAGGGAAGAGTGTTCTAGGCAGAGGGTACAGCCAGTGCAAAGGTCCTAAGGATTCTGCCTGACTGAGGAATAGAGAGAAAGTCAGACTAAAGCAGAGTGAGCAAAGATTGGAGGGAGGCAGACAGAGGCTATGAAGACAGAGAGGTAATGGTTGGGGTGGAAGGAGTCGATCATATAGGGCCTGCACGCCACTGTGAGAACTTCAGCTTTTATGTTGAGTGAAATGGGAAGTCCCTCTAAGGTTTGGACGTCAAGCAGAGACTTGATTTGAATTACACTAGAAAAGATCACTTTGGCTGCTATGTCCGCAGTAGATTTTTCTGGAGAAAATGTGGAAGCAGGAGACCTGTTAGGAGGTGGTTGCAATCATTCAGGTGAGAGGTGGTGGTGGCTTGAATCAGGGCTGGTAGCATGAGAGGTGGTGAGAAGTGGCTGGAATCTGGTCATAGTCTGAAATGAGTCCAAGAAGATTTCCTGACACGTCATGTGTGGAGTGTTAACCGTATGGCATGAAGAACTTACCACGTCAGTACGTTTGGCAGCTCATTCTTTTTTAGTGGCTATACCATACCTCGTTGTGCAGGTGTACTAATTTATTTAAGCATTCCTCTTTTAATGGAGATTTAGTTTTTTAATAGTTTTGTATATGGTTGATCCTACAAACAATGCTGTAATGAACAGTCTTTTATGCCCATGTGTACATACTTTTATAGATTGGGATTCTAGAAGTGGGATTTTGAGTAGAAACGGATGGGTATTTAAAGTCTTGATGGATTTGGCCAGCTGACACCCCCAACGCTGATACCAATATTCCTCCCCACCAGGAGGGTACGGCAGTGAGCCTGTCTCCCGGCGGACACAATGGATATTATGGTTCTATGAGTTTTTGACTCTACGTAATCTCTGTCATATGGTAAATTATAATAGGACTATTTTAAAAATTATTACTGACAAAGTTGCCTGGTGCATTTGGGTCTTGTTACCAGATATTAAACATTAGCAAACTTTGGAGACAGTTCTAACATGAAGCATTTAGGTATCATTTCTTTTAGAGAGAAGGCTGATGACATTCTAATGACAAAGCTGTGAAGTGTTACAACATTACTTAAAGGTCACCAGATGTGGGATTAAATTGTCAGTAATCTATTTTTTATGCCGATGTGAAATTGATAATTCAAGGGAAGCAGGAATCTTTATCAGTTAATGTCACCGTGTTCAATAATTATTGTATTTATTATTTCCCCATCCAAAATTAAAATCCTGATTGGCGAGGAAGCACTTTATGAGTCTGGGGAGCTCTTCTGACATTTAATATAATCTTCCAGTAAGTCAGATGGGTAGCTGTTTTGATGAAAGCTGTGGACAAAGTGCTATTAAGCCAAATGCAAGGAAGACATTATTTTGTAAATAACTGTGGTGATTAAAGCTTTGTTTCACATCATTAAAAATGTGTTACTTGATCCAGCATTGCCTCTCCCTAACACCGCTCATCAGGAGATGCCTCAGTTTGAAGAAGCAGAGAGAAAGAAAAGACACCCAGTTCAAGGAAGACCTAAATAGAACCAGAGATTTGCTAAACACATCAGAGGAGGCTGAGCTACGTCTGCCTGCAGGTCCTTTAGGGGGTGCGATTGTGCCCTTTACTATCACTGTGCTTCTGGAACTTTCTCACAGATCTGCTGTATGGGCTAAGGATTTATGTAAATGCCGTTTCAGCATCACCTCTGTCTTTGGACTCTGTCTTATTGATCAAGTGAGAAGTTTAAAAACTCAGAGCAGTCTCATTTAGGCAACATTCAACTAGTGCCAAGCCTCCCGTCCCCCGCAGTGTCAGCTTTATTGCTCATACAATTAGAGATGGCTGCCTGGGAGAGGCTCCCCACTGCCGCCACTCTCCCCAGTCACTCTGCTTCCCCTTGCCCAGCACGCTGGCTCCTGGCTCATTTCAACTTTCATTAGCCTCTGAGGCTCCTGGTTGTGAAGGTGCAGCTCACCCAATCTCCACCATTCTGGAGGGCAAAATCAAACATCCCCAGATTTGGGGCCCTGCTCTTGCCACTCAAGTTTTTAACTAGAGGCCAAAAAACTTGTGTGGGGTTTTTTGTTTTTGTTTTTTCTTTTATGTGCAGGTCAGTCCCATCAGGAGGGAATCATCAAAAACCTGATATTCTCTGAGCTGACATTCCTCTCTCTGCAAGGGGACAGGATCTACTCCACCTCCCCCCGACATACTCAGGGATAATGAATGAGGAGATGTGCAGTAGCCTGTGTGGGGGTCAATTTGGACTGACCTCTTGAGTGCGTGCTTGACAGATCTGCTCGTGAGGGCAGTGGCAGTAGCTGGTCTGGGCCAAGTTGTTGCATTATTATGGAAGTCACTACTCTTCAATTGATTTAAATCATTGCTTTAGTGACTACTCTGGATGAGTGTCTCATATATCACATATTGGCTTGAGTGAAAACAAATTGGTTTATGTAACTCTAAAGTCCAACTTCTTGCATAAATGGCTCCAGAAGGGCACACAAGGTGTTAAGGAATCTTTCTCCCCAGCTCCAGGTCAGCTTTCTGCAGGCAGAGCCTTCCTGCATGAAGGCAAAGTGGCTGCTCAGTAATTTCCAGCTGGTAGCCATCCTGGGCAGAAAAGGAATCTCTTCTCCTGTAATTCCAGCTGGTAGTCTGGGTCTAAATTTCATCATTCGAGCTTCAACCACATGCCCACAGATGGCATGCCCACAGGGGCTAAGAAAACATGGCGCCATGCTGATGGGCCAGACCAGAAATCCATACCCACTCTCTGAAACCAAGGAAGGGTCAGTCCCACCAGGTGCACGTGTTCTGCGAGAGGGGGAGAGGTGGTTTTCAAAAGAAAATTAGGGCAGTGTTTCCAGAAATGGGGATGGATGTTGAGTAAGAAAAAAATGACAGCTGTCCATCCCTGTGTGTAGCTAAGTCAGGCCCTGGGCTTCTCAGAGCACCCATAACCCAAATAGCACTGCAATGGATACCTTCCAATTTAAAGAAGATAGCATAAAAGCAGTTCACATAGCACATTTTATAGGAGAGAGAATGGAGTTAATTGGTAGCAGGACAAAATGAAATAATGTTTGGCACATAGTAAATGCACAATAAACGGTTGAGATTTTGGTGGTTTATCATCCTCTAGCTACCTTTTCATATATGCATATTTTATCATGTGCATTATACTTAACGATAAAAGTCCGAAAAATTTTAATGCATGGTCTTACTCCATAAACAGATTTCATAGCTGTAGTTTGGTGCCCAAGAGTAGAAAAACTCACTAAAATGGGAAATGCAAGAGATGGATTGGGTGCCTTATTTCTCCAAGGAGAGAAAGCTCTTCAAGTTGAAGGCAGAGGCTGGAAGTGAATGAGGGGTTACAGTCGAGAGGAAATAAATTTTTTTTTCCCTCCAGAAGGGTGTCTCTTGTGCAAGTTATAGTCCTGGGGGACAGAAAACAAAATCCCACAGGAATGTAAACCTGCCTGCGTCTTCTTGAAAATCATTTGAGGGACCAGGAGGAAGCAGACTTTGTGAATTAATAAATGGGGAGCCGAGCCCTGGGACCTATTTTTTCTTTCAGTTCCCTGGTTAGCCTTTTACTTAATGGCAGCAGATGTTTCTGGCTGGACTTGAGTTTTACAGTTAATTCTGAAGACCAACAACTCCATGAAGCTTAGAGTAGGAACTCTGAGCAAGGGAGATAAACCTGCAATTGCTGTTTAGGTTTTAAGAAATGGGTATTTTTGCATTTATTGTTGGCACGGTAGAATCCTAAAATCTTTTTTGTCTCAAAATCTTCCCTTCCCATGTGTATCCAGGAGGGCAAAGGTGCAGCAGCATCTAGGGGCCCAGGGCTGGGCAGTTTGGACAAGAGAACCGTTGGGTGATCCTTGTCTTCATTTGTTCATTCATGTCATCTTGATGAAGCAACTAGCAATGCCAGGAGCCAGGGGACACAAGTGAGATTTGTAGGGGCACAAAAGTTAAGGAGGTGTTGCTCCCTCTTGGGTTGGTGAAGGTGTGCAGTTGGTGCCCAAGAGCAATTGCCACTGTAGGATTTATGCCCCAGGACCCTCCCTTGCCTCGTCTGTGGTCTGGCTCAGTTCTGCATAAGACGTCAGAGATCCAAAGATAAATGAGATGAATCTCTGATTCCATTAAGTTCCTGCCCAGGAAGTCCATGAAGGGGGATGTTAAAGCCTTGAGAAGTGTGAGGTCTGCCTGAAGTTCACAGGAGAAAGGTGCGAAAAAAGAGAACCTTGAAGCTCAAGGACTCTTCAAGCCTCTGGATTAGAGCTGGAGTCCAGAGAGGGAAGCGCAGGCCTGGAGGCTGCTTTCTGATACTTGCTTTGGAATTGTCCTGGCCAACTGTTTTTGTTTTTTAAAAATATTTATTTATTTATTTATTTATTTATTTGAGAGAGAGAGCACGAGTGAATGCACAGAGGGAGAGGGAGAAGCAGACTCCCCACTGAGCAGGGAGACTGATACGGGGCTGGCCAGTTGTTTTTAAAGTAAAAAATTAGATGTCATATTCTTATTGTTATTAGTGGTAGTATTAATATTGTCTAACAGGACAAATCATGTCATAATAATGGTAATAATTAGCATATAACAATAATACTGCAAAATAGAGCTGATGCTGAATGTATAATAAATGCATTATTCCGTTTAGTCCTCACAGCAACGTTTTGAGGGAGCTATTGTTATTATTTTTATTTTATAGAAGAACCAGTTGAAGTTCAGAGATGTCAAATCATTTGTCCAAGGTCAGAGAGCGCCAACTGCCAATGTCAGGATTCGAACCCAGGCTCGCCCACCATGCTGCCTCAAAGGGTGAACCTAGGCCAGTGGTAGTGGGAGGTATTACGAACTACTTCTCCAAATTCCTAACTCTGAAAGAACTTTAAAACATGGCTTGTTTTAAAAACTAGACCAAGGGCAAACCGAATTTCCTTTAAAAAGTTTCTCAGCTTTCTGAGGAAGACTGAGAAGAGAAACACAACCATCTGTACTCTGAAACCCGGGTCTCCTTCCCACAGCCCACCCTCATCCTTTCTCTCCCACCCCCCCACCCCCCACCGCCCCACCGCCCGCGGAGCAGCAGTGACCTGGGAGGGAAAATAGAAAGACTGGCAATGGCTGTCACTTCCACACTGTCCTCAGGGAACAGGAGAACAGTTATTGTCACACTGGGTCAGCCAGACAGGCCCTGGATTTCTGTTCTTCTATGTTAATTAGAAAGCAGAATCTTAAGAGCCAATTTTGACTAAGAACTCCGAGTCCAATTTTCTCCTGGCCCTGATTGTGAACGGCCTGATCAATATTAAATCTAATTTACGATGATGGCCCCTGTGAAGCTGGCAAATGTTATGTCAACATGCCGTAATGACTTGGGCTTCCTGAGCGCACTTGTTAGCATGGCCACATCTGCTGCCACCACTCTCTTAACCGCTCCCACCTCTGATGCCACATCAGTGAGAATGTCCCCCAAGTTCGCTCGCCTTCTTTCCGTCAACAGAGGCCCCAGGACTGTCAGTCCTTGTTGCCTCCTTCCCATGTGATGAACTCCAGAAAAGAAGGAGAACACAATTAATTTTCCTCCCACAACTGATGAACCAAAGAAAGAAATAATTGCTACTCAGTTTTAATAATGGCAAATTTTATGAAATTTCCATAAAGACAATTCGGAAAGGAGCGCGGGGATTATTTCTCCACGGGGTGCCCAACTGGTTTGCATTGTTCATAATGTTTCTGTTATTATAATTCCATGTCGTCTGCATTTGCATCCCGTTGTCTCCAGGGCAAGTTCTTGCAACTCATTTGTGAGGCGCTGAATAAAAGAGCTGTGACTGGAGCAAGGCTCCCATTCCGGAGGTTTCTAGTCTTTCCTCATCTCAGAGGACGCTGGGGGGACTCTGCTGGGGAGAGGCACTGCGGTTCTGGGGCTGTTTGTGAAAGCCAGGAGGAGGGTATCATTCATGTTGCTCTCCTGCCTGAAACATGTCTTGGGCTTATGTTGTTTGTAAGAAAAAATAAAAACTCTTCAGCTCTTACCTCTTACAGTCCTTCAGACATTGCACCCTCACTGTCTGCTCCAGCCAGCAGGCCTCCCCCAGTCTGTAATATTTGCTACACTTCCTCCCACCACAAGGATTTGGCATTTGCTCTTCCCCTGCCTGCAAGATTGTCCCCACTCCACCTGCCCAAGGAGAGGCTTTCTCCCCCTCCGACTATCAGCCCTCCCCTGGATCTTTCTGTCATGGCTCCTCTAAGATGCCAGATTTTATTGGTTCTCGTTGCCACCGCTCACTTGTCACTTGATATTTGTTGGTGTGATTATGTGACAAAAGTCTTCCTCTTTATGAAAATGTGAAGTCCTTGAGGGTAGGGGCCTCATCTGTCTTAGCTCACCAGTTTACCCTTTGGGAAGAGCGTCACCAGGAGGTTGAGCATGATGCCATAGTGGGGCATCATCTCATCTCTGCTGAAGGAGGGCATGACTGTCTCTGTATTAACTGAGTATTGGTTTGGCTGTTATAAAAAAGGAGAAGGTAACAGTGAACTTAAAACAGCGGTTTACTTCTGTCTGGGCTTAAGGTCATATGGCTGCTCCACAGTGTCAGGGATCTGGACCCCTTCTATCCCTTTCATTTATTCAACACAGATTCATTAGGCACCTACTATATTCCAGGCACTGTTCCATATACTGAGGAACCAGTAATGAACACAACAGAAGAAATCCCTGTTCTCAGAGAGTTGATATTCTAGTGGGATCAACAAGTACCTGAACATGATGAAAAATAACATGTATAGCATGCTATATAAGGCTATAAGGGAAAATAAAGCAAGGGGCGGGCCAGGGGCAAGATTTGGGGGTGTGGATGCTGTTGGAATTCTAGACAAGGTGGTCCAGGAATATCTCACTGGAAAGGGGATATTTGAGTAAAGACCTGGAGAGAGTGAAGGAGCAAGCCACGAGGATACCTGGGGACAGTGTTTAGCAAATACAAAGGCCCTGTGGCAAGAGAGTGTCTGGCTTGTTGGGACCAGCAAAGAAGGCAGTGTGGCTATACAGGAGTGATCAATGGGAGAGCAGTGGGAGCTGAGGCCAGAGACGTTATGCAAGACTGGATCACACAGGGCCTTATAGGTCATTGTAGGGACTTCGGCTTATTGCTCTGTTCTGCTCACTCATGACTGTATCTTGTGGTCCAAGATGGTTGCATGAGCTTCTGGCATTCTAGCCAGTGGCAATAAGAGGAGAGCAGGTGGGCATAACCCTTTCCTTTAAAGCACAAACTGGAAGTTGAACACATCATTTTCCTTCACATTCCATTGGAAAGAATTAGTCACTTGGAAACCTAGCTGGAATGAAGGCTGGGAAGTGGGTCTCATCCTCAGTGGCCAAGGATGCAGATAAAGGTCAGGGATTCTACTACTTACGAAAGAAGGGGTGAGGGATCTTTGAAGATAGTAAAGATAGTAATCACCTCTGCAACAAACTCTTTCTTCGGAAAAAGAAAATATGAAATTAGGAATCTGATTATCCCTTTAATAATGAAATCAGCTTTCCATTAAAGGAAAATTTAGTGCAAATATTTTAGCCATAAAAGTACTTTATTTTTGGGAAACGTGCTGAGAATCCTTTCTTGTTTTGTTGTGGAAGCTCTATTTATGACCCAGCGCACTAAACAAAAGCCTTGTTGGGCTACCAGTTAACTAAGGAGAAATACCCAGGTAGGATTAAGTTGAGCTATTTTTCTCCTCTATCATAAGTGACAATTTTCTTTTTTATATTTCCTGCTACACAATGTAAAAATATATGAATTCCACTGTTAAGCTGTTTTACTAAAGAATCTGTCTTTACCCAGCTAAAGACTTGTGCAGACACTAAGTTGTGTAAAGCATGTCTGACTTTGATAATGATGGAAACTCATAAAACAAGGCTACTGTAGCAAATAGTTGTGGTTCGTAAATTGAACTTATTGTCAATCACCTCAGAAGTAAATAAATCAATGGTGAACTTACTAGATTTTAATTATTTGGCCATCCAGAGAAGAGCTCCTTTGTTCTCTAAAACTATACAAATTATAGTTTAATTTCTGGTGCTTGAGATACTCTCCCCATGGTTTCTTTTCTGCTGTGGTTAAAGAAATGTTTTTGACATCTCCAAACCAAAACAAAACTTGGAGTCATGCTATATTCTTTGATAGTTAATGTTGAATGAATGAATGAACTCTGAGAGGCTGCCTTGTTTCCTGATTGTTAGAATCTCAGGGTTGGCAAGAAGCTTAAAGATCAGGCTCTACAGCATTGATCCTAGCTTGAACACTTTCAGTGATGGGGGGCATGTCATTTTATGCAGTGATCTGGTTCATTGTCACAGAGCATAGATGATTAGAACAGTTTTATTTCCTTGAGCCACTTTATGTTTTTCTCTAACAGATCCAAGTTTTCCTCAGTGTGACCAATACAAAGTAAGTTTAATTACTCTCTCCCATGACAACTTTGTCCTGAGAAAGGGAAGGGAGACCCAAAGTTGGCCCTTCCAAAATCCCTTTTGTGCCCTTTCAGTGACCAGAGAGCTTCAGAACAGAGAACTTCCTACTTTAGACAACAGATCCACACCATTAGGTCATCTCTGGAAATATAGCAGCGCAGGTTAGTGCTTAGAATTTTGTACCAACTTACTCTCTGTCTTAGGGCAAGTCACTTAATACTAGTTAATAATTGCTACTGGTTATAGGATACTTTATATGATAGAAACTGTTCAGATATTTATGTGCATTTTCTTATTTAATCCTCATAGAACAGTAATGGTAGTTACTACTATTATCCTCATTTTATGATAAAACTGAAGTTCAGAGAAACGAAATAGCCTACCCAAAGTCTCTGTGACATTACATCTGTATTTTTTTTTAAAGATTTTATTTATTTATTTGAGAGAGAGAGAGAGAGTTAGCAAGAGCAGAAACACAAGCAGGGAGAGTGGGAGAGGGAGAAGCAGGCTTCCCGCTGAGCAGGGAGCCTGATGTGGGACTTGATCCCAGGACCCTGGGATCTTGACCTTAGCCAAAAGCAGACGCTTAACGACTGAGCTACCCCAGGCACCTCTACATCTGTACTTTTAACTTTTACACTGAGCCCCCTCCCTCAGCCTCATCAGGAAACAATGAATAACCCTCAAAACGAAGGCTGCCCAAGGTAAGATGGCCAGTGTGGGTCCTGAAAATCCAACAGACCTCCAAGAGTGAAGCAAAGGATGGGACAGTGGTCATCAGCAGGAAATAGGAGAAAGCCCAAACCAAGTACAATGAGGGCTGCTGTGGCCAAGATGTAAGTAATAGCGAGTGCCGCAAGAGACCAGTAGCTTAGGATGCCATGAAGATCTGATAATAGGCAAAAGAGAGGGGTAAGACTTATGTTATTAAGAAGACATAAGTGCTGGGCGCCTGGGTGGCTCAGTTGGTTAAGTGACTGCCTTCGGCTTAGGTCATGATCCTGGAGTCCCAGGATCGAGTCCCACATCGGGCTCCCTGCTCGGCAGGGAGTCTGCTTCTCCCTCTGACCCTCCCCCCTCTCATGTGCTCTCTCTCATTCTCTCTCAAATAAAATAAAATAAAAAAATCTTAAAAAAAAAAATTTAAAGAAGACATAAGTGCTGAAGAGATTCTAATACCCTCTGCCATATCAATTCAAAATAAAAATAAGAGAAACATTTAAAAATAAATGTAAAAAAGTTCAATGAAGTTCTCTTTTTTCTTCCTGTGCCTGAAAACACCTAACACCTGATGGCTACTCAGTAGAGATGAGGTACATTTATTGATTTACAGGAACTGCAGAACAAGCGGGTGATGGTGGGACCATGTTGCCAAAGGGAATAAGACAAATAAGAATTCAGTTACCATAATTGGATGTAATAAGGATGGCTTCTATTTGCTGGGAGCTTTTGGGGGAAACTGGATTGGCCACAGAGTCCAAAAGTGAGACTGAATTTACAGAGTGGTTGAGTGTCTTCATCATAGGAGCATGAAGGGCTTAAAAATCCTGGGAGACAATGAGACCTTTGGGTGTCGATCCAGGTGGCTCTGAAGTTAACCAGAGGAAGGACCCAATTTCAGGGATTTTAAGATGGCACAGATTATAAGACATCCATTGATTTAGAAGCATTTTAGAAAAGAAAGAAATATGACTATCAGTGTACACGGTACATAGGATGGAGGATTTCCTCTTGGACATGAAGATGAATGGTCCCAGGTCATCTGAACAAAGTCTGAACCAAATTTAGTCTTGGTGTGTCAAGTTCAGAGGTCTTATAGAACGGAAGTGGGGTTCTCCCCTCAATCCCACTCAGACAATGGGAGGGCATAATCACTGCAGGCCCATTGTTTTTGGTGATAAAACCGAGCTAATGCTTGGAGGGCATCTGGGTTTTTGACTCAGTGTAGTAAGTCTGAACCTGTTCGAAATGCTTGTAGCTCTCTGAGTGGGAATCATGCGCATGGATTCTCCATTTCGGAAGGTTCTGGAGGGGAGAGGGAGAGAAAGTGACATGAGAACAGGTGACTGAACAGGTAAAGGGAAGCTTTACCAATAGGGTGTGGCAGTTACCACCACTTCTGTTTTGTCTCAAACCCAAGATAAACCTTCCAATCAATGGAAAGTATGTCAGTGGAAAGATCACTCTGACACTACCCCGTTGCTAAGGTTACTTCAGAGATAGAAAAGTTTCAAGCAGATTATTGGTATGTGGCCCTGAGGACCTTAAACTACAAACAGAAGACTTAACCATTAGGATACCAGTGTATTACATTTTATTTTCACATGGTTCAGCTTTCTTAAAATCAATAATATAAATTTCAGTTATCATAAAATCAGTGTCTGGGTGGGCAGGAAACACCTCTCTTTGCAAGAAAACTTGGTGCAGTAATTGTTAACATAAGGGGGAGTTTCAAGCTCTTCTGTGTAGCTAGAAGTTGCCTTCCCTTCAGTGACGTAAATGCTATGCTGATTTCCTTCTTCTTTCTTGAGAGAAATTAAAACCCCAATTAAAATAGGGAAACCAAACTTGGGCTTGTATCGTGGTTGAGGGTCTGGGCGGGTTTGAGGAGTGTCATGGAGGTGAGTGGCCTGCTCTTTCACTGTAGAGGAGTCAGAGACTTGCTTGGTGAAGTTGACTGTGTTAGTCTATTTTTAGTGTTTTGATGAACACGCTCATCCAAAGGGTCTCCAAGGATCTGCAGCAAAGCTTACCTCAAAACGAGGATACCGAGGGGAGACATGGGCTTATGGAGAGGGTACTTTGAGGTCCTGGCATTACAATCATCATAAAAGAACAAGCAAAGCTTTCAATAACAAACCAATAACCTTCTGGAACCTTGAATTTTTTAATTAAGAGAGAAATAAAGGAGCAAAAGGTTGCAAGGGAAGAAGGAAAGAAAAGAAGAGGGAATATGTACATGAATTGAAAACAGTACAGATAAAGCACAGTTATTAGGTTTTCCTACTTTTAAGTTAGGAACCAAATCTATAAAACCACAAAATCTCTCTCTTGTTCTTTTTGAAAGTGCAATCAGATGTCTGTTTTTGCTGATTAACATCACAAGCATCTTATATTTCACAAGGTCCCTAAAAGTCTTCCTTAATTCAAGGTAAGATGTGAAAGACACACAAGCTATTCTCGGTAGGGATTCAAAGAACCTGTGCACCCATTCAAAATACAATGAGCTTAGGCAGAACGCTGTGCTGCAATATCAATTATCCTCACTGAATAGCATTTCTGCCCCCTTTCTGTGTGTCTTTTTGGAATAAGAATGTATGTTGCCCTTATTAAACCTACGGAATTACTTTTTTTCCTGCTCCTTAGGAAATCTAGCAAATGCAGACAGTTTCAGCGACTTAACAACAACAAAAAAAATCTAATTTCCACTTGAGCAGCTCTGAGGTTAGGTCAGCAGAAATAAAAAAAAAACTGCAGTAGCTTGTGTTGATGAATATTTTATAAGTTCTACCATCTAATAAGATATATTTTAAAATGGGCAAGATGCTGGTTAAGAAAATGTCCTATTATTTAATTATCATGTAGATAAAAGTTGAGTTTTGAGTGTGATGAAAGAATGAACCAGTCCATAGACAAGCTCAATTTTGGGTCTTTAGACTCTTTTCCTTCTGTTCACCATAGATCTTCCATCATGGCTCCAACTGCTGACTTGTATAATCAATGAGGCAACGGGGTGATTACAGAGCTTGACCCATATGGAGATTATTTAGTGGCCTCAATGGACAAGAGAAATCTTTAAAAAGCTTCTAATTAACACACCCAGTCAATGAAATTGCAAACCTCATTATTTGAGTCAGGGCCAGAAAAGTACAGGCCAATATAACCCCCAAATGACAACTTGGCAGTATTTGGAGCTTCTTACCCACAGAGTTCAGAATTATGCTCACCATGATCTATAATAATAATGATGATGATGATGATGATGGTGACAATACCAACAACTCTAAAAATAGCAGCAACCATTTATTGAGCACTTACTATGTGCCAGGCATGATGCTAAATGCTTTATTTACATGCATCACTTCTTCTAATCTTCACAATAACTCCCATGAGAAAGGTTCTATTATCATGCGTATTTTATAGATAAGGAAAATGAGGTTTATGGATGCTTAGCTAGCAAGTGATTGAGTTGACTCCAAAGCCAGCAGGCTTTGCTGGAATGGATACCCACAATCCCACCCCTTGTATCTTTTCTAGCAAAAACTAGTTTTTTTGACATGTCTAATGGAAAAATGACAAATGCTTATGATAGAAATGCTTATAATACTAATTTTGATATCAGCTGCATACTTCTTAGGCCTTTAGGAGAAGTCACACCAGATCTTTTTAGCCAGTAAGATAATGGAAGCGTGGTAGAAAAAATAACATTGGGAGTTAGATGTCCTGAGTTCTAGCACCAGCTCCATCCACAGCAAGCTGTGTGCTCATCAAATCACTTCACCTCTCTCATTCTTGGTGGCTTATTCTTGAAAGTGATGATTGTAATATTTGCTCTCTCCTTGCAGGGTTGTGCTGAGAAAACAATGTGATAATGTACCTGAAAGCTCTTGGAAAAGTTTCAAGTGTTATGTAAATGAAAGGTGGTAATTAAAAACCTCCAGAGAAGGGCAGCCTATCTCAGTCATCAATTATCATGTTTTCTTCCTTGTCAGGAAACCTGTATTTTTCATGCTTCTTGGGGAGTATCGATAGCTCTGTGCAAAATTTTTGTTTAGGGGATGTGTGAAGAAAAGGATCATCCTGACAGCTCAGAACCTATTTGTGATAGGAAATAACCACATATAAATTGATGAAACCAGAGGCAGATGCATTCTCATGTGAAATTGTGAAAATTCATACCTCCATTTATTGGTTTTTATACTTAGTTATAAGAAGATGGAATATTTAACTGTCATAACACACATAAAGCCCAACTCTTTAAATAAGAAAGTGGTATAGGAATTGACTTATCTAGAAAAATGGAAAAAGAGTTTGGGGGAAAAACATTAAAAAATGTGAATACCAAAAAGCTTAGCATGTTCCCAAGCATTGGGAACTTGGGTGTGGGGATACACCTGAGAAGTTTGAATCCATTTTTTGCTTACATTATATATATATTTTATTTTTGATGAAATTCAGTTATAGTCCTGAATGAAAGCTGAAACTAAATTAGGATGGAACATTACTTTCAAGATGGTGTAATGGCATAAGGGAATGTCTCAGGCTTTAGCTTCAGGAAGACCTGGGCAATAATTCTGACTTTGCTGCTTACAAGGTGCTAATTAATCTCTCTGAGCTTCTGTTTCTACTACCTAGCTACTGCATGTAAACTACCCAATGTCTTAGGCATTATGTTACTAGACAGACCAACAATACAGCCTGAGTAATAAAGACCTAGCCAATGTAACGTCCATGTCTAAGTGCCATGGAGGTTCTAAATTCTTCCTCACCTGACTTTCTTTCAGCATGGATAAATAGGGACATGTACTAGTCTGAGCTTTGTCTCCTTGTGTTTTTTTCTCGATTTTTCCTGCCAGACGTGCTCAAGGAAAACAATTTGGGACTGACTGGGTTGTTGAGAAGTTGAGATTAGATAAAGGCAAGACAATCCTGGATGATCAGGATTTGGTAGGGAAGGAAATCCAGAGTTCACCATTTTAAATGTATTGAGACACACTGAATTACAGTCTGAAATGACTGGGAAGGTTACACCGGTCACAGATAGTATGGCACTGGAGTTAGAGCATGTGTAAGTCCTTAATCAGCTACAAGGAAACTGTGAGTGCCAGGAAGGTGTCAGGGAGTATAACTTTTGATTCACAGCTGTCCAAAATTTATCAAAAACTTAAGTTAGGAAATAATATTTATGAGAATTGGTTGAAAGTCTAAATCTACAGCTTATTCTCAGGTTTAAGTTGGACCATCAGAGAGCCTTAACTTGAACCAATTGGCCACCTCATAATGTTTGCTTTCAGTGATCTAGGTAGAGCCTCTCGCCATAGACCTTTATTGGGGAATGTTAAAAAGCACAGCCCAGGAAGTGCATCACTGTATTTGTGGTAGGGATCCTGTCCTTCCCAGAGGCCCTCTTGATTATATTCTTGAGATTCTTAAATCTTTCCTCTATACTAAGAACAGAAAGATTTTTTTTTCTTTTTTTTGAGATTTTTCTAATAATTAGGTATAATCAAGCTATTTGCCTACACAATAATCTCAACTGGTTCTAGACTAACTGCAGAATGAAATCCAAGTTTCTTTTCAAAGCCTTCAGGTCCTTCTTGAAGTGGCTTCATGTTACTTACCTAGCCTCACCTCTTCCCCCACCATAGCCCCCCCCCCCACTCTGGTAATACTGAAACTGTAAGCAGTATTCCTTCAGACTGCCATGCCCTTGCCACACTTGTCACTGAATTAGTCATTCTTGAAACAAATATCAATCCTCTGAAGACATTGCCTCTCCCTAGCTGACTTTAGAGCTTTGCTTGCTTCAGTCCGAACTCAAGCAATATTTTTGCTGTTTTTAATTGCTTTTTTTGTTTTGTTTTCATTTTGTTGATCTGTCTCTCCCCTCATCTGCAAGCCCCTGGACGGTGGGATTGGTTTCCCCTTCACATCTCCAGTGCCTGCCACAGTGCCTGGACCCTAGCTACTGCCCCTTTTCTGTCTATTGCATGCAAGCTGCCACCTTCCCCTCTTTCTTTCTTCTTTTGGTCCTCATCTTAAAAATGGCTTGTTCATAATTTCAGTTGAGTGCCGGGAACAGTTGGAAACCAGCTCTGACACATTCTAAACTCTTTTTTGGAAGAGGGGACAGTCCTCTGATGGAAGTACTGGTCCAAAAATTCACCTCTGTTCTGATTTTGCGTGACATTTCCCATCATGTAGAACATGATTAGCTGTCTTTTCAAGTGCTTCTTTAGGCCAAGTCCATTAATGAGATTTTGTTTAGTCCAGTGTGAGTCAGAGCCAAACATGTTTGCTCACAGATGCGCATTAAGGAACAGGGTCTGACTGGTAAGTGGCAGCCCAATCTTTAGGGCCGAGGTAATTTTCCAAAGCTGATTTTCTTAGTGTTCAGCAAAGTGGAATGTAATTTTAATTTGCAAGGAGAACTTTGGCTACCACAGTGCCTGGACCCTAGCTATCAGCTTTTTCTCAAAGCATTTCTCCACAATGATGCCAGAGAGGTCAGAATGGAAGAGTTAGAGATACAAACAAATTTAATAAAAAGGAGGCCCCAAACAAATTAAAAAGTATGTCCTGAAATTTTATTTTACAAAAGGGGGAGCGAAAAAGTTCAGCAAGTGTTCTTGTTTAATGATGTCCAAATACTCATTTAGTACAAATGTAACAGCAAAACATCACAGGAATGCATGTTTAAAGATATCACAAGGCCGATTTGAATAAAGTTTGAGCTCACCAAGCAGTCAAAGGCATCAAAGACATTTATCTCCTTGCAGAAGATACTTTATGTGGAAGATTCAAATTGGCAAAACTTTTTAATTGGTTCACTTCTACAGCGCAACAGATAAAAAGTTTATGGAGGCAACAATTCATTAGATGCTGCAGCATCTGAACAGAGCACCAACTATTTATAATGCAGCCGCCATTCAGACATGCGGCCACATCAGAATGAGATATGAAAGTTCACCAAGTGGGTAGATTTTCATTAACCATTCCATTTCCTTTTGTAAAATGGAGGGCCATACGAATAATTCTCTCACCTTGGTCTTCCTACGTAAAATAATATGCATAAGTAAGAGTACTATTCAGGGGGGCGCCTGGGTGGCTCAGTTGGTTGAGCGACTGCCTTCGGCTCAGGTCATGATCCTGGAGTCCCGGGATCGAGTCCCGCATCGGGCTCCCTGCTCGGCGGGGAGTCTGCTTCTCCCTCTGCCACTCTCTCTCTCTCTCTCTCTCATTCTCTCTCTCAAATAAATAAATAAAATCTTAAAAAAAAAAAAAAGAGTACTATTCAGGTACCAGATGTAATAGAAAGATGATTGACTCCAATGCAAATAAATGTATAATACAATAAACTCATAGACGATATGATTCTCCCTTCCTTGCCCTCTTTCTCTCTTTCCTGCAATCTATGGTTTCTCTGAAATGTCAGGAGTGGGGCTTACAGGGATAAAAGATGACATATTGCTCTCATTTCTGAATCTTCCCTGGGACGTTTATTTGTGAGTACAGAATTGGGAGGAAGAGTTTAGGGATATTTAGCTATGTATTCAAAGAGGAGAAAGGGCTGGATCTCCCTCTCGTCTATACAGATGAGGGCTTTACTGACATTGAAAAGTGTTAATAGCACCCAGATTCGGGGAGACATTGTTTTACTAGAATAACCTTGGGAGCATGAACTTGTTTTTTTTTCTACTGTTTTCTCTTAATAGAGATGGGAAACAAAGTAAGTAGGACTACAATATGAAAAGCTAGGCATTATACAAAATCAACAGACATTTGCTAGAACTTAAGGGCTCTGTTCTTTTGTTTAATGAACAGTTAAGACTACCTGATCACAGCTATGTTCTGTCTCTTTCACCTCACAGGAAGGACGGTCAAGGGGTTGGGACGAAGGTGACTGGTGTGATTCAGTCTTGTGGGACCATTAGCCCAAGAGGATCGTAACTTTGCTCGAGGGATAGGAGCAAAAGTAGGTCTCAGGGTTAAGGTTAATAGAAATCAGAGTCAACATCTCCCTCAGAATAACATGGATATCTGAAGCCCACAGACTCCATGGCATGATTTTTTTTTCTTTCAAGTGTAAGAAGTAAGTTTAGATGAGGAGTTTCAATGAGAACTCATTTCTCTGTTATACACCCTGCTCTGCAGCTGGAGTTTCTTCCCCTCTGCAAGGAGGTGCAGCAGTTGAGAGGGTATTTATTTTGCATCATAATTAATAAAGCTTATAATCATCATCATTAGTGTTTATTGAACACCTACTGTATGCTGAGTCTTGTGCTGGGAGTTTACATAAAGTATCACATCATTATTCTGAATCCTTAGTATAACTCTGAGACATCAGCATCAGAGACCTCATTTTGTAGAAAAGTGAGCTTCAGAGATCTTGAGTCATGGATCTAAGTCACCCCATGAGTAAAGGGAAGCAGGGATTCAAAGCAAGTCTGCCATCATCCTGCTTCAGAGCATGGTAACCTTTGCTGGCTCTCCTGGTCCATATTCCCTTGCCTTTCTTGGATGTCAGCAGCATAGAAGTTCTTTTACTTACTGGTGGCTTCCTGCATCTCTCTGCCCTAGGGTGTTCTCTGGCTACTGAGGTGTGTTCCACTAGAACACAGGGCAGGCCGGAAGCACTAAGGAGTTAATGAGGAGCAACCCTCAATTCTCAACCACTGAGGTTTAGAAAGATTAATAACCTATTTCCTTGCCCTTCAGCAATTCTGAGGTGTTTTCTACACAATCTCTCAGAGACTCCCCTATGGGACAGAGTCCCAGTTGCCCACAGAGTAATCCCTCATTAACCCAACTTTTACCCACCTTCCTTCCTTCCTTTCCTCTCTTGCTCTCCTCATTTGCTCATGGTGTTTCCTGAGATCACCTCCCCAACCCTACCTCTACCCGAGATCCAAATTAAGACAACTATGTACCCTTTGGGAGGTCTTCCACCTGATGATTAATGATGGAATTATGCATTATTTAGAAAGAAAACTTAAGACAGATGAGAAAGATGCATCGCATATGTCTGAAGACACTGGGAACTCTGAAACCTAGCTGTCACTTGTGTGCACAGGCAGAACAGGGAGTTTTAGAACAGCACAGGCATAGACATTTCTCCCTTTTCAGTGCAGTGGTTATGTAGAAAAAATATATTTTCCCAAGTGTTTACATATGTCTCTAAGCCAACAGATTTCAGAATTAGTCCTTAAGTTCACTAGTAATGTGGGAGTAGCTTAGGAGTAATAAAATAAAGTTTAAACATGACCATGTACCACATAAATGCTCCCCTAAACCAAAAAGACTGAATTAGAAATGATATGAAGAAAAATGAGCTTGCTACATCTCATTAGGGGTGTGCTGTTAGATTTGCATTTTTTTTAATACTCAAATGCTGCCACATTATAGCTGAGTCATGACTTCCAACTTCCTTTAACAAATTAAAATGAGATTGGGTAAACAGACATGTAGAACAGCAGGCAAGCATTTACGAGGGTCTGAAAATGGTGCAGGTGATCAGCTAGGCCTTACCTAGGGAGCAGTGTGCCTGTGAGTATCCAATTTCCTTCTGATTCTTTGAACGTGTTGTATTTATTAAATAGAGTAAATTCAAGTGGCATTTCATTAGTTGGGATAAATGGGTATATCTGTAGGGAAGAAAAGTTTGTTAAAAAAAAAAAAAGGGAAATACCATAGGTATATAGAAATGACACCAGGGTCCTGCTGATAATGAAAAAAGAAATAACTTCTTCTATGATTCCTAGTTTCCTTTCATTATCAGGAAGGGAATATTGCCAGCCTGCAGCATCATATTCCAAATAGTACTTATCCTCTACTGATGAGATAATAGTTCATTTACACCCAAGACTGTAACACGGTTTAGAATTATTCTTTCCCTTTCCATTTGCTTCCCTCTTCCAATATCCTCAGATTCACAGTTAGTTATAAAGGAGATTTGTGGTTTTAAAACGTCATCTTATTTTCTTCCTTTTTGTTAACGAGTTGTATAAAATAAGTATGATTTTCCTAATAATCATTTTGAGTGTAGAAATATACAGTTCAGCAAGGAGCATCAAAGCACTATTAATGCTGCAATTTGGTGACAAAACACCTCTCAGTTTTCAAGTACCTCTTGCTATATTTCTTCATTTCAAAGGATTTATTGTATTATTTCCTTGGCTGTAATGGTTGGGTCCCAGCATAATAGGCTTGTTTTGATATTTTCTCCACAGTTTAAGTTATTTCAGTAACGACTGACTCTACCTTTGAATAATGCTCAGCAAACAGGAAAACAGTGGGTGTCCCATTTTTGCATTTTCCTTCTCAGTACCTTCAAGGGATCATGTCAGCAGTGGCGAGTGTGAGCGGCATCTGAATACTGACTTGGAAGAGAGTCCTTCCTCCCTCCATTTGAGGAGAACTGTGGCTCCTGGGCCATCCACTCTAGTTTTTAAAAAGTTTTCAAACAACTCCTACCACAAGAGCCTGAGCTTCTAAGATGTAAATATCAGTAATGACATGGATCAGAAACAAGTTGTGGACAAAGTAGCCTACCTCCCTGGCTTAGGCAATTAAGCAGATCCAGTGCATGGGGGGCTGTGGTCCTAACCACTGGTTAAATCAGAATTTGGCCTGTGAATCTTTTGGGATTTTACTCGTATATGATAAGAACTATAGGCGGAGAGACAATAAACTTGGTTCAGCCATTTGTAACTGAAAAATAAATGTAGCGTGCCCATGCAGGAATGTGTTTTCTGGGCTTACATGAGGGCTGGGACAGAGAAAGTTTAAACTGAAGTATTAAAGGTAGTTTTTCCTACTACCTGGTTTGATGGGCATCATGCTAATACCCTGGGGAGTTTTGGTGGTAGAAGGGAACTCAAGAAGGTCAACTGTAAATCTCTCAGTCCCTGTTGTAGTTGACAGACCTCTAAGGAATATTTATATTTTTATGCATCCAAGATTTAGAGAAGTCACAATTCTACAGGCAAAAAATTAGGTATTTAAGAACCCCTAACGTAGATGGGGCATCAGCAGAATTTTTCTTAATGTGAACATAATGTTAAAGCAATATGAGAAAAAATTTTAACAAAGACAGAATTTGAATACGTTTGTACATGTTCTTTATTCATATTCAATTTATTTTTTGAAATTAGTCATCAATTTAAAACAACAGTGTTCTCAGAACCAGTGGTAATAACTTTGTCTGGCCTGGTGGCTCAGAAACATTCTTCAGGAGAACCCAGCATCTTTGGGCTGTAGGAGGAAAGCCTTTGTTCCAAGAATTCACTCTTTGTGGTCAGTGGAAGTAGCCCCTGACTGGTTTTCCTGCTCCTATTCTTGACCCCCAGTCTGTTTTCAACACCACAGACATAGTGATCCGCCTACTAAGGTCAGAGTCTGTTACTCGGCTCTCAAAACCTCCAACGGCAGCTTATTTCATTTGGAGTGAAAGCCAGTAGGCATGTGAGCTGCCTTCCAAGTTACTGCAGGGACAAATTAACCAAAAGTTTTGTGGATACATATCACATGATCTCGAGCTTTGCAATCGGAGTTGTTATTTTTTTTTTCTCTTCTATCCAAAACCCAACTGTAAATCAAGAACACACATTTTAAGATTTTGATGACAGCATTCAACTTCTCTATTTTATTAGTTAATTTGACACTAGTTGCTAGAAGAGATCAATCTGAAATCTCCATGGCTTAAAACAATACAAGTTCACTTCTTGATGTCACAATCCTTTGGGTCTATTCCTAGCTGGGCAGCCTTCCACATGGCCAGGCAGGAACCCAGGCTTCTTCACTCTTAGGGCTCCTCCTCCCTCTAGGTTCTCAGAGGCTCTCCATTCAGCTGGGGTCTGAGAAAAGAGGTAGAATGGCGCTACAAGATTTTCTACCCATATGCCACTGGCCAAAACTCAGTCATTTGGTCACATTGACAACAAAGGATGCTAGGAAATGCAGTGTGTGCCTAGGAAGAGGAGCATATAGGTTTGTCAATTAGCTAGTAGGCTCTGCCATATCTTTCTGCCACTTTAACCCTTAGTTAGTAGACCATGTGACCTATTTCCTTGTTTCTCATTTCTCAGTTGTTTAGGTCTGGCTCTTAAATAGACATCATACTTGGATGTTGTGATATATTCTTGGCAGCAAAAGGGAAAGAACAAGTCTCTGGAGTCAGACACTCCCGAGTTTACATCATAACTGGGGTACTTTTGAACTGTGAGCCTTTGGGTAAATTATGTAACCTCTCTGATCAATAGCTCCTTCATCTGTCCAAACAGGTATAAAATACCTGCCTCATGAGCTGACTGAATAATAAATATATCAAAGAGCAGAAGAGCAGATGTTATAAGCACACATTCTGAAGCCAGCCTGTTTGTGTTTGAATCCTGGCTGTATTCCTTATTTGCTAGATGATCTTGGATGAGCTTCGGTTTCCTCATCTGTAAGATATGAATCACGATGGTATCTACCACCCAGAGGTTTGGGGAAGCAAATGAGTTAATATCTGTAAGTCCCTTAGAATAGTGGCCACAAACATAGAGTAAGTAGTGTGTGACTGTTAGCTCAATGGGAGCATCTGGTGCATCTCATATGCTTTGGATAAATGGTATTCTCTCCAAGTTGTTGCTTGATATGGCTTATTCTTTTCAGCAACTATTGAAGATGAAAAAACCCCTGAAGATCCCCCAAAAGGGCTCTTCAAGGGTGGGATTTCAGGCATATTAGTGGGATGTCAAGGAGCTTTGTGTAGAGAGCTCTGCCAAATGACCACCTGCTCTGATTATTGCAATGTTGGTTCTGGGTCCTGGAGGAAATTGCTCAAGAGAGAATATTTACCCAGGGCTCTTTGGAGGGATTTTTTAAAAAAAAGTGTGATGTGAGGTTAAATAGCACAGGACTCATTATCAGTTTGGGTGCACAATGGAGAGGGGAGGTTATCCAGGGTATCAGGCTCATCCAAGTAGAATATTACAGTCTGAAAAATTGTTTAAAGAGAAATATAATTAGAATAATGGGACAACATAATGGGAAATCAATGCTATTAATGTAACTGCTAATTACTGCATTAGAACATTTATCCAAATCCCTTCTCCTTAAAACTAAAAACATGAAATTAAGTCACCACAGTAGACAATTTGTGTAGAGGGACTCAGGGATCTTGGATTACTCTGGAAAATCTGCCCGGAACAATTTGTCATTGTACCAAACATCAAGCTGGATCCTTTCAGTTTCAAGGGGAAAATGTACTTGGGAGGACTCATATTTTCACTCCATTCATATTGGTCATTTTAGGTCTCATGGGTTTGGGGTATTAAGAGTGCTCTAATGTTGTTTGAAATAGAATTTTTATTTCCTGCCCCTAGGAGTGAGTTTATTGAATGTGGGTCTTTTTGGCAGTATCATAAAAGCTGGGATGCTGAGTGTTCTAAGTATCCTCTGGGAAGGTGGAGTAAAGAGCTTGGACCTATTTGGGATTGTTTAGGAGTAGAAGGGACAGTGCAGCAGGCCTGGCAGAGAGTGCTGATCCTACCATAAACCGAAGGGGATGTGACAACCCACATACCTGGAGATTGGGGATAAATGCCACATGTTTTGATTTGAGGTATCAAGGTACAACACAGACTCTGTTTCTTTGGTGTCAGTGTGAGTTTAGGTTGGAGACCAGAGAGTTGCCCATTTGGGAGGATGGGAACAGTCCAGGAGTAAGGAGTAGGGCCAGGAACCAGGAGCAGGGGCCTCAGAATCCCCAGGTAAATGGTAGGGATGGAATTTGTCTTCTTTTTAGTTGTGGAAAAAAATATATATAACCTAAAATTTGCCATTTTAACCATTTTAAGTGTATAATTCAGTGTCATTAATCACATTTATAGCATTATGCAATTATCACTGCTGTTTCTAAAACCTTTTCATCACCCCAAACAGAAAGTGTAACCATTATGCCATAACTCTCTATTCTCTCCTCCTTTAGCCTTTGATAACCTCTAATCTGCTTTCTGTCTCAGTGAGTTTGCATATTTTAGATATTTCGTATAGGTGGAATCATACAATATTTGCCTTTTTGTGTCTGGGTTATTTCACACAGCATAATGTTTTCAAGGTTCATTCATGTTGTAGCACGTGTCAGAATTTCTTTGCTTTTTAAGGCTAAATAGTAACCCATCATATATATATATATATATATATGTTTTAAATATCTATTTGTAGTAGATAATCTTATTTACATTGATACAGAATTGTTTTACATTTTTATTTTTTTAGGGGGGGTGGGGTGGGGAGGGGCAGAGGGAAAGAGAGAGAATCTTTTTTTTTTTTATGATTTTATTTATTTATTTGACAGAGAGAGAGACAGCGAGAGCAGGAACACAAGCAGGGGGAGTGGGAGGGGGAGAAGCAGGCTCCCCGCCAAGCAGGGAGCCCGATGCGGGGCTCGATCCCAGGACTCTGAGATCATGACCTGAGCTGAAGGCAGACGCTTAACGACTGAGCCACCCAGGCGCCCAAAAGAGAGAGAATCTTAAGCAGGCTCCACGCCCAGGGCAGACCCGGATGTGGGGCTTGATCTCACAACCCTGAGATCATGATCTGAGCCGAAATCAAGAGCTGGATGCTTCACCGACTGAGCCACCCAGGCGCCCCTCATTTGACATGATCAGATCAGACACTAATCGATCCTTTATTTTAGTAAATTATCAAGGAAAACAGAAAGGGAACGATTCAGTGGTGTTCTCTATTAGCCTGTCTCACTGCAGCAGGAGGATCTGGAAACACACGGAGCCGGTACGGTTGAGACTGGGGAAACAATGTGTTTTTCTCTGGCCGGACAGTGGAGAACTTCAGCTGCTTAGACGGTGCTTTCCTTTTCTGAAAAAAAAACATTGATACAGGAAAGGAGGATGATTCCTAGCATTGGAAGCAGTGTGAACAGTGTGAGTGGGGAGAACAAAGCCCCTGGCAGGCAGGGTGGACAGGACTCCGGGTTAACAAGGTCCTCAGTCAGTTGCCTGTGGTCCAGCCGAAGGGCAGGAGTCCCACTCACATGTATATATCTGTCAATGGACATTTAGGTTGCTTCTACCTTTTTTTTTTGTCTATTGTGAATCATGCTGCAAGAATATCAGCATACAAGTGTCTGAGTCTCAGCTTTTAATTCTTTTGGACATATACCCAGGAGTGGAATTGCTGGGTCATATTGTAATTCTGTTTAGCTTTTTGAGGAACAGCCAACACTGTTTTCCTGGAGTTGTTCTTGACATCTGTGAAGCTGGTGTGCAGAGGTGGGGATGAGGTCTGACACTAGGAAGTGGAGCAAAGGGGAGGAAAATGGACCGCAGGAACACAGCAGAAGCCCTAGTGAGTGGCTTGGCCATACCCAGAGTTGGCATGGCTCATATGTTCTCAAGTGTGGTCTGTGGACTGATTTGGCTTTACCTGGGTGCTGGTTAGAGCAGCAGCATCTCAGGGCCTGCCCCAGAAGCACTTGCCTGTGCCTCTCTAACTTATATGTGCATGGGCCCATCACTTGGG
The DNA here is from genome assembly GCF_011800145.1 of Mirounga leonina. Classification (NCBI taxonomy): domain Eukaryota; kingdom Metazoa; phylum Chordata; class Mammalia; order Carnivora; family Phocidae; genus Mirounga; species Mirounga leonina. The sequence continues at coordinate 19,653,882 of NW_023270739.1, forward strand.
CATCTTGTGGTGTATTCTGAGTGGAGTGGTCAGGGGATCTACATTGCCAACACGATCCCAGGTGATGCTGGGCCTGCAGGTTCCTGGACTACGCCTTGAAGTCAGTGTCAGGACTGTCTGCATACTGGAATGACCTGGTGAGCTTTTCAAGCATCCCAATGCCTGGGCCCCACCACAGAGGTTCTGATTTAATTGGCTTGCGGTAAACCTGGCTTTCGGTATTTTAATAAAGTGCTCCTGAGATGCTACCATGCCGCCAGGGTTGAGAACTTCTACTCTGGGTGTGGACATTGTTTCATCTCTTTCACATGGGTCCTCCCACCCTCCTTCCTGGTTTCTTTCCAACCCTTCTGCTTAAAACTGAGTCACATTCTCAACTGATTGATCTCTCATTTATCATTTATGTTGCCTGCAGAGTAATCTTTCTAAACCCGTTCTGAACAGATTGCTCTCTTGCAGAAACTGTCCGTGGCTCCCCCTCGCCCTCCATGAATCAAAAAGACCTTGTACTGGGCGCCTGAGTGGCTCAGTTGGTTAAGCGACTGCCTTCGGCTCAGGTCATGATCCTGGAGTCCCGGGATCGAGTCCCGCACCGGGCTCCCTGCTCAGCAGGGAGTCTGCTTCTCCCTCTGACCCTCCTCCCTCTCATGCTCTCTGTCTCTCATTCTCTCTGTCTCAAATAAATAAATAAAATCTTAAAAAAAAAAAAAAAAAAAGACCTTGTACTTATCCTCTAGGCCCTTCTTGGGGTAGCTCCACTCTTTTCCAGCCATGTCTCCCTCTTGATGGAGCCCTATATATTAGGGAAAATAAGCTAATTTCTGTTCTCTGAATACAATGTGGGATTTCCTATCTGTATGATTTTGCTTGGATTAACTCTCCATCTGTTTAATCTTTTCTACATATGTGTCAGTCAGAGACCAGCCCTATTTTTACTTACTCCTATGAAAACCTTCCCTAATCTTTGCAGCTGATGAAATCCTTTTTCTTTTAGCATTTTTATTTATTGTTTTCTTACAGAATTTACTTTTCCCCTCTTGTGTTTCTGGAATTTGTATTCTTCTCCTACCCTTCTTACTGGATTATAAACTCTTTGGGGGCCAGAGCCTCTTTTTCGTGTTTGTAGCCCCTGCTGGGCCTACAACAGTGCCTCGCACATAGTAGGCATCCCCAAAGATGGGTCAAATTGTTGTTGAATTGAGTAATTTGCCTCCATGTTATTAATTCTATGTTGACCTCTCTGCGCTATACTGATATTTTAATTTCACTGCCTGACATTTAGTAAATCCTTAGGGATTTTATTTCAGTAAATGCTTTTCCAAAAGCTCCAAATGTTCTTCATAAACACGTGATACAACTTTGTTGGTGTCTTCCAAAGTTTGCAATGTTTTAATTGTTCACTCTTTGTACTAGTTTGTTTGCATTTTGGCTTCCCTGTGTCCCGAGACAGGGTGGGATCCAGGAGGAGGCCAGAGGCCACATTCTTTTGACTTACAAAGACTCATTATATTCTAGAATCTTTGAAGCCCACTGGTAATGAGTCCTGATTCCTGAAAGCCCACCCGGCTCCGATTCCTCCTCAGGTTCTGCGGTACTTAAGTGGGTGATGGGACTTAGAAGGTAATGACGTTTCCTGCAATTAAATCATGTCCATAGCAGTCACTCGCAATCCTGTAGGAACAATTATAAGGAATCCCCTCTCATTTGGCAGAATGAAATACGAATATTTTCTAACAGGCTAATTAGTGCAGTTATCATTTTTTTAAGCCAAAAATGTCAATGTGTAGGATTTAATTAGTCTGCCCTAGGATTACAAGATAACTTCTTAGCTTAGTCAGTCTGTCAGCATTTTCAGGTTTTGGGAGGATGCCAGGAACTATCACCTACACACTTGCATAAACTTTTAAGACTTCTAGAAAAATTACTATGAAGTTTACATGGTCAGGGTTTGATATGATATGGGTCAGGAAGGTAATCTCTGAAATGAATGAAAATTGACTACTGTATCAATTGAAAGGAGCTTGGAATAATGATCCCACCTCCTTCCTTGAGTGGGACACTGTGACAAATGTGGGTTGAACATAGTCAATGGGAAATGCACTGTCTAGGTAAAGTTCCCAGAAATAAAATCTAAATTATATGGGTGGAGGAGTTGTGACCAAAGGAATATTTAGTTAGTGGAAAGTGTAAAACACAGGCCTTGACATCCCATTGTTCTTATTTCTACATTGCAGGACTTAGGTGGTTTAGATGTTGCAGTCTTGGATTTAGACTCCTTTGGATTCTAGTAGAGGAAACTGATTCTACCTGGCTAAGCTACATGGCAGTTGATTGGTTGCATCTTGGGTAATGTGCAGAATGAAGGAGACTTGGAATAGCTCAGCCATGCAACAAGGGGATTAGGGAAGTTTCTGGGAGGTAGGTAATAAGACCTAGTAGTGGGCAGTCTCTTCAGGATTCTGCTGGTGGAATGAATGTCTTGCAAATTGTTTCAAATCTTTTGATTTTCCAGGGAAAGAGAGTTGGGTTGACCTAGGTCATGGAATGGGTTCAGTAGTATCCGTTCAAAGTTCATGTCCATCCAGAACCTCAGAATGTATGACCTTATTGGGAACAAGGGTCTTTGCAGATGTAATTAGGGTAGGGTAGAGATGAGGCCATACTGGTTTGGGGTGAGCTCTGCATCAAATGAGAGTGTTCTTATATGAGGCAGAAAAGGAGAAGACATGGACACACAGAGAAGGAGGTGATGTGCCACAGAGGCAGTTATTGGAGTGACGTGTCTACAAGCCTAGGAATGCTAAGGATTGCCAGAAACCACCGTAAGTTGGGAGAGAGGCATGAGACAGTTTCTCTCTCAGAGTCCCCAGAAAGAACCAACCCTACTGACAGCTTGATTTTGAGCTAGGTCTGCCTAAACTATAAAAATAAGTTTTTCTTGTTTTAAGCCACCAAGTTTGTGGTAATTTGTTTCAATACCTTTAGGAAACTAGTACAGATCATATGTCCAGAGAGGTAGGCACCTTGATTGACAGCCTCCTTGTAACTATTTGCAAAGGGCTGGAAGGACTTCCCAAAAAGAAATCCAGTGGTTATCCTCAAGGAAAAGAGCATGGATAAGTGGACAGAAACCACAGGAATGTCTATTATATACCATAAACCTAAATCCCTATTTTCCCTGGGGGACAAGAATGGGAAATGCACTGTCTAGCTCTTGCCTCAAGTAAAATGTGAAGCCCACCATCAGATTTTGCAACTAGTTAATAGTCTTTTGGAGGAGAATCAGTGGTGTTGTTGATAACAAAAGATACAGAAGGCAATGCATAGGACAGAGGCTTTGTTTACATGGTCAGGGTTTGATATGATATGGGTCAGGAAGGTAATCTCTGAAATGAATGAAAATTGACTACTGTATCAATTGAAAGGAGCTTGGAATAATGATCCCACCTCCTTCCTTGAGTGGGACACTGTGACAAATGTGGGTTGAACATAGTCAACAGAATAAATTCTAACCTGTGTGCAGGGAAATCACAGAGAGCTAAGTGGAAATTGTCGATCTTGTTTGGGTGATTCTGCATTCCATTCCCTTTATATTCTTAGGTATTTGGTGGCCAGAGAGATATCTTTGTGTTTATTTACTTTGCAACTCTAACAATTAACAACTGGTATTTACTGAGGGCTTCCTATGAGCCAAGAACCATGATAAAAATGTTACACATGCATCGTTTTATTTATTCCTCAAACAATTCAATGTTGTTCATATTGTTAGTGGCTCCGACTTTTGGGTGTGAAAACAGATTTAAGGAGGTTATGTACTTGCCTAGGGTTACATAACTGGTGAGTGGTGGTACCAGGATTCAAATTCCAGAGTCTTGACCCCAGAGCCTAAATTCTTGAATAATTGTGTAGCTATTGTGTGTATCTTTACTGTGAATATACTTATCCTTTCAGTAAAGAATTGCCATCCTTTTCTTTTTGGTTGTTGTTATAATATTTCCTTCAAAAGTCCTGAAGCTTTGCTCATGTGGTGTATTCCTTGGAAACTTTCAAATGTCAATGGAATGAACCAGAACTTCCTTTGTGCCATGAAGTGTACTGTCTGCTAAGCTAATCTCTTTCCTACTGGGGAATATGTATAATACGAACTGGTTTAGCTAGACTGAAAATCAATCATCAAGGCCACTGATGAGGCTAAAAAAAAAAAAAAAAAATCAAAAGCAGTTAGCATACAAATGAAAGTGATTCCCTATAACTCTATGTGAGACAAATTTCCTGAACCACCGTACCAATAAATCAAGGCTGTGGAAGCTCAGTTATAAAGGAAGACAGATTGAACAATTTTCCTGTTACAAACAAGCTGTTTTGTACTATGTATCTATCAGCTAGTTATTCAGGTCTAATTTAGGAATGTGTAAGTAAACATGGCCAAATATATTTAAATACACTTGCATTACAAGTTGCCAAATAATGCTCCGCATTAACACAACCAAGTTATTTCTGGAATCTTTAAAATGCCTTTTGCATAACTGTAATTAGAAATTCTTTGCTGTAAAAAAGTAGTCTGCAAGGACCACCCCCCATTCCCCACCCCCCCATTCTTTGAGGTAAATTTTTGTTGTTGTTTGTCATTAGAAGACTTTTTGAATTCTTTGGACCCACTATTGGAGCATACCTTCTCAGTTGTGTTGAGTGACTTCCCTGCTGGGAGTCTAGAGATACAGCTGAAGCAGACATAAAGCTGCTTCCAGTTTCCCTTATTCCAAGAAGCTGGTTGACTGCAGGGCCTTGGGACTCTGTAAGGTACTGAGGTAATTTGTATCAGGACTTTGGGGCCGTAAATCAATAGAAAGGATGCTTCTCTTGACTGGTTCTAGGTTCTTTCTTCTTGTTCTTGTTCTTGTTCTCATTCTCGTTCTTCTTCCTCTTTTTAAAAGATTTATTTATTTATTTGAGACAGAGAGAGAAAAAGAGAGCGAGAGAGTGATTACACACAAGTTGGGGGGGAGGGGAAGAGAGGGGAGGGAGAGGAGACAGAGAATCTCAAGCAGACTCTCCACTGAGTGCAGAGCTAGATACCAGGACATGAGATCATGACCTGAGCTGAAATCAAGAGTCAGATGCTTAACTGATTTAGCCACCCAGGCACTCTTAGGTTCTTTCTTCTTATTTTTTTCTAATTTTAATTTAAATTCAATTTAATTAACATATAGTTTATTATTAGTTTCAGAGGTAGAATTTAGTGATTCATCACTTGCATATAACACCCAGTGCTCATTACATCAAGTGTCCTTCTTAATGTCTATCACCCAGTTACCCCATCCACCCACCCACCTTCCCTCCATCAACCCTCAGATTTTTTTCCTATAGTTAAGAGTCTTATGGTTTGTCTCTCTGATTTCATCTTATTTTTCCTTCCCTTCCCCTATGTTCATCTGTTTTGTTTCTTAAATTCCACATATGAGTGAAATCATGATATTTATCTTTCTCTGACTGACTTATTTCACTTAGCATAATACCCTCTAGTTCCAACCACATCATTGCAAATGGCAAGGTTTCATTCTTTTTGATGGCTTAGTAATATTCCTGTGTGTGTGTGTGTGTGTGTGTGTGTTTACACTACATCTTCTTTATCTATTTATCTGTCGATGGACATCTGGGCTCTTTCCATAGTTTGGCTATTGTGGACATTACTGCTATAAACATTGGGATGCATGTGTCCCTTCGAACCACTGTGTTTGTATCCTTTGGATAAATACCTAGTAGTGCAATTGCTGGGTCATAGGGTAGCTCAATTTTTAACTTTTTGAGGAACCTCCATACTGTTTTCCAGAGTGGCTGCACCAGGTTGCATCCCCACCAACAGTGTAAGAGGGTCCCCCTTTCTCCACATCCTTGACAATATCTGTTGTTTCCTGATTTGTTCATTTTAGTCATTCTGACAGATGTGAACTGATATCTCATTGTGGTTTTGATTTGTATTTCCCTGATGCTGAGTGATGTTCAACATTTTTCTCATGTGTCTATTGGCCATTTGTATTTCTTCTTTGGAGAAATGTCTGTTCATGTCTTCTGCCCATTTCTTGACTGAATTCTTCATTTTGTTTTTTTCTTTTTTTTAAGATTTTATTCATTCACTTGACAGAGAGAGAGACACACACAGCGAGACAAGCAGGGGGAGTGGGAGAAGGAGAAGCAGGCTTCCCACGGAGCAGGGAGCCTGATGCGGGGCTCGATCCCAGGACCCTGGGATCATGACCTGAGCGAAGGCAGACACTCAAGTGACTGAGCCACTCAGACGCCCCTGGATTCTTGTCTTTTGAGTGTTGAGTTTGATAAGTTCTTTATACAGTTTGGATACTAGCCCTTTACCTGATAAGACATTTGCAAATATCTTCTCCCATTCTATAGGTTGCCTTTAGTTTTGTTGACTGTTTTCTCTGCATACAAAAGCTTATTATCTTGATGAAGTCCCAATAGTTCATTTTAGCTTTTGTTTCCCTGGCCTTTGGAGATGTGTCTTGCAAGAATTTGCTGCGGCCAAGGTCAAAGAGGTTGCTGCCTGTGTTCTCCTCTAGGATTTTGATGGATTCCTGTCTCACACTGAGGTCTTTCATCCATTTTGAGTTTATTTTTGTGTATGGTGTAAGAAAGTGGTCCAGTTTCATTCTTCTGCATGTGGCTGTCCAATTTTCCCAACACCATTTGTTGAAGAGACTGTCTTTTTTCCATTGGATATTCTTTCCTGCTTTGTCGAAGATTAGTTGACCATAGAGTTGAGGGTCAATTTCTGGGTTTTCTATTCTGTCCCATTGGTCTATGTGTCTGTTTTTGTCTCAGTATTAGGTTCTTTCTTCTAATCTACTCAAAGTTGAACCAAACATACAAGGCTCTGGGCAGGAGCATTTTTGAGCATAACTTCACCCTAGTAATATCAAATAATTGTTCAACATTTTTTTAGAGTTGTAAAAATGTTGGAAGCAGAGGGCCACTGGTGGTAGCTCTGAACATTTTCTCTCTTGTTCCAAGACCTGACCCAATGTACTTTCCACAGTCTGCAGGGGATGGCACCCTGGGTAAGAGCTAAGAGCATAGACTCTAGAATCCAATTGCCTAGTTTTCAATCTTGGCCTCTTTATGTCTTGATTTGTGACTTTGGGCAAGTTACTTAATTTCTATGTATCACAGTTACCTCATCTATAATAAGAGTATTTAGTTTAACGAATTTGATAATCCATATAGCAACATTAACATGAGTCCTAGTGCATAGGGATCCTACAAAAAATGTTGTGTATTATTATTAGCCAAACAAAAGTCCTGCCCAGTGGAATCCCCCTTCTTGCAAATTTATGCCTTGCTTTTCTTTTGGGGAATCATCTCCTGCCTGAGCTTTGTCCATGTGGTTTGGGTGGATGACTCTTCTTCTCCCTTAGCCCCAGTTCCAGAGGTGGCTTTATGGTCTGGATTTAACTGATCAGTCTATTCCATTTCCTCATGGCCACTAGGACTGGATCAGGATGGGCTTGTGATCCAAGGGGACCAATGAAACCCTGTCCAGGGACTTTGGTAGAGTGTTGGGAAGGAAAAGCTGATGTTGGTAGAATGCACAATGTAAGCCTAGAGGTGCTAGGGACCACTGTGAGGTAGGAGATGGAGTGAGAGAGAGGCTGAATCTTGACAAAATCACTGGGTTCTGGCATCTTTGAAGCCAGACTTATCACTGGACTTTTCATACATTGGCACCAATAAATGCCCTTTTGATTAAGCTAGTTTGATTTAATTTCTGACAAATTAGGGTGAGCATATGTCCTCATTTGTTTGGGACAGCCCTGGTTTGTACCTATTGTCTCAGCATAATTATGAATAGTGCTTTATTTCACTCTCAGAAGTGTCCTGATTGGGAGGATAAATTATATGGCCATCTTATTTGAACCCAAAAAGTCCAGATTAATACAGCAACACTGGAGCAAGGCTCTTGTGGAGTCCCATGTCCCAAGACCTTCTCAAATTACACAGCACATACTGTGTTCTCACTAGGGAGAGTTCTGGTGGATACACTCGTCTGTATCCCTAATGAGGGTTTAGGGCCCCTTCTAGATGGCAGCTGCCACAGTGGCCTCCTTATTCCATTTCTGACTTTTAGGCTCTAGCTACTTAATAGTACTTAGGACTCTTATCCTGGTACTGACAAGTTGAACTTTTCCAGTTAAGCAATTAGCCTTCCTAGTCAATCTGTCTCTCTCCTCGTCTCCTCTCCTTCCCCCTTGACTACTCATACATGTGTGCACACACACACACATATGCACATGCAACATTGGATTGGGTAAAGACCACCAGCTCCCTTCTCATATCCCATCACCATGTTTGTTCATTTTCCAGTGGTGCTAAAGGGGACAGGTTTGTGTTGGGAGTTGGATGGGCAGACAAATAAGATCACTGGGGTCATTTTAGGCAGTAGAAGACACATGAGTGAAGATCTAACTTACATCTGATGTGATGTTGGACTTCTTTGAATCTCTTGTTTTTCCTTGTTGATGAAGCATCCAAAGAGATATCAGAGGCAGAGCCAAACTTCATCCTTCCTGACTGTATAACCTTTAGACAAGTCACTCATTACCTCTCTGAGCTTCCATTTGCTTCACTATTAAATGGATTTAAGAGTGTCTTCTCTGCCTGTCTCTTAGTGTTGAAACACGATGATGCATTCCATTGTGGTTCATAAGGGGCTTTGTCAATGCAGGGGAACTGAAAACTGTTGTCATGCTATGGCAGTTTTCCTCACATCTCACATGGAGCCTTATTTTTTTAATTTTTATTTTATTTTTTATTTTTTAAAGATTTTATTTATTTGACAGAGAGAGACACAATGAGAAAGGAAATACAAGCAGGGGGAGTGGGAGAGGGAGAAGCAGGCTTCCCGTTGAGCAGGGAGCCTGATACGGGGCTCAATCCCAGGACCCCGGGACCATGACCTGAGCCGAAGGCAGACGCTTAATGACTGAGCCACCCAGGTGCCCCTGGGTCTTGTTTTGTTATCACCAGGGTTCAAGAGGTAAGTCAACAAGGTCCTATTCCACTGTCGTGCTTATATATATATTTATATGGGGAGGGAGAGTGGGAGACATTAAGTTATTTATCTGGATAATATCCATGGTTAATATCTATTGAATATTTACTTTTCTGGCAGGCCTAGGGCTAAGTGCTTTATGTGCATTATATCATTTTAATCCTCACAATGACATGACATAGTCTGTACCATTAGCTTACACATTTTTCAGATGTAGAAATTAAAGCAATAATTGGCAGAATCAGGATTCAAACCTATGTCTGTTTGATCCCAAAGCCTTTGCTTCTAAAGGTGATGTTATTCTGCTCATTTTGTGCTGTGGGAAGAACACTCAGCCTGAAGTCAGGAGCTCTGGCTTCCATTTCCCTATCTGCCCTTAATAAGCCAGGTGACCTTGGACAAGTCAATCTACCAAATGGGCCTTTATTGCCCTGTCTGACAAATGAGGGCTGGATTAGATAACTCCTGAGGTCCCTTGAGGTTCAGTGATTTTATGATTCTAGGTTGGGCTTGGGATCAGGAGTTCAATTTTTCTTTAATGTCAGCAGGTCTAAATCTTTCCTTTGGGGGATGCATTTTATCACAAATATCAGTCACCAAAGCCTCCAGCTGCAAATCAAGAATAAAGGAGAAGGGGTGGTTTGTAGGTGCAATGAAGGAGAAGTTCCTCCTGCCAGATAGTTAGAAAATGGTGAAATTTGCATCGAAAGTATATTATTAGTAGTAGAAAATAATGATTAATGCCATTTCATGTTCCTTTCACAAGTCATGGTAGATAATGAACAATGATAACACTATGCATGATTGCTGATCCTTGTGACATTCAAAACAGATTCAAAATTCCTCTTCCACATACAGGACTCAGTTAGGGTGCTATATTAAATTCAAACTTAGGGATCAGATTTAAAATTCAAATGCATATCCTTTTTGCATATCTATTTTGACACAGCATTACAAATTACTCACTGTAATATGAATTAAAGATGGACTTTTGCACAATGGGGGAAACATTAAAAAATCCTATTTAAATTTGAATCCCCTTTTTCCCTTTTTAGATACCCCCCATATTTATCCCTCAATATATCTGCTAATTATCAAAAATACTGCAGTTTAAACAGTAATTTGTTCATTCAGATTTTATTATTTTTTGCTGGTAGTGACTGCCAAGAAGAAGCAATGTTGATAACATGAATTACAATGAGCTCATGTGATGTGCTTAAATGAGAGAATTTTAAAAGTATGTTGTCCTATCTACATTTTAGTATTTACCTAATGTACATAGTGTAGAAAGAACTGATGTCAAAGAAGGACAGAGCGGCAAATGTGCTTTTAAGTATGTTATAATAGGGCCAGTGAAATGTGCAAAATGACAAATTAAATTTAATGTTCAGGTGCATTGCCAATTTGTTTGGGGGGTAAAAAGCAGCACCCTTTGCTAACTCGATAAGAACTAATCAGATTTTAATTACTCAATGTGCAACCTGGACTGTTTAGCACATTTATGCCGAGTAATCACTGGGGCATCTCAAGCCAAAGGGCTGAAAATTTCCATCTTTTAAATTATGGGTATGGTTCTCTGTTAATCATTTTTGGACCTTCTAATTTTCTTTCTTTCTTTTTTTTTTTTTTTGCAACTTCATTTCTTCTGTGACACTAATAATTTCCTTTGGGTTTTTCTATTTTAATGGAGGGGAACAATTTGCTATTTTATATAAATGAAAGTGATGCCCATCTCAGTGCTCAGGCCCTAATGTTGTTTTTCCAGTTTTGTAGAAATATCCTCCCTGCTTTCATCTACCAGGGAAACTCCTGGAGGTTAGGGGCACAGTTTGTCACTACAGAGACAGAGCCTGGCATTTTGGCCTCGTTAACATTGTACTATAACAAAGCGAGTGAACCTCAAACCTAATTTAGCAAAACAACCAACCCCATAAAAAAGGGCAGGACAAGAAAATCAGAGGTGCTTTCAATAAACTGTTATTATGGAACTTAAAAATCTTTCTTAAAATTGCCAGAAGCTTCCCAGCTTTGTGCTGGTACTTAGGAATTTCTACTAACAAATGCTAGCAAAGTTACCACATCAGACTCAGTAGATACAATGAAATCCAGAATTGCATTCATTTTTGGGCTTCTTAAATTCCTGGAGGTCCTTGTTTAGTCTTCAATAAAATCAACCCTGGACTAATCAATGAGAAATTGCAGAGAATATGAATCCTGCAAAATCAATAATTTGTATAATAGTTACACAAGTATATTAGAGAAGCATGGTAGTGCATAGCCAAGCAAATCCCAGGGAACATGCTCTTGAAATCTTTAAAACTCAGCCAGATATGATGAACTTTTGAATACCTTGCTCTGGTGTAGGATGATCCTGGAGTTTAGTAGAAAGACTATTATAAGGTTTTCCTCAATTTATGCAAGTTAATAAAAAGAACCCACATCACTTCTGTTGTTAGTGAGTAGAAAAGTTTAAGTGAACTTTAAAAGAGAAGAGACCGGATGGTTGCAGATGCAGGTTCCTGTCCTCTGTCTGAAATACCACATCTACTGTCTTCCCTGACACGGTTCCCGTTGGGAATTCCCGTAACTGCTCACAGCTGCCTTGTCATGATCTGCCCCAAGTCTCCTCCTTCTTTACCAGCCCAGGTCACTAATCTCATTGTTTTCCTCATCTCAAAGCTGTGGTGTCATGAAGAGAGACCAGAATCAGAACCAGCAGAGTTAGGACCATGCCGAAAGCCCTATCAATCTCTCTCAGCCTCAGTTCCCTCATTCCTAAAACGGAGGTTACGAGATTGCTGAGTATAAGGGGAAATGTTGGTAAAAGCACTTTCTAAACTGTTTGCCTCCGTAGTCTCTGGATAATTTCCTGACCTGGAGTAAGTTTATCTCTAAGTAGAGGAGTCACAGAGGAGGCCTGTGATGGTTAATTTTATGTGTCAACTTAACTGGGTTAAAGGTTGCCCATGTAGCTAGTAAAATATAATTTCTGGGCCAAGAGCCTACAATGAATCCTCACCTTACTTGTGAGCCTCACTTTATCTGTGTGACTTCCTCTTTCCATTCCCTAGCCCTACCGATTTCAGTCACTTTAGCCACCTGGAACTCTATCCTTGCTTCCTCTGCTCAGGGAGATTGCCAATCTCCACTGGGCCTCACTTTGTGTGTTTCCCTCCTCTCAAGGAAAATACCCCTGTGCTGGGGTATTTTTATATACTTTGTCTAGGTACAGAATTGTCTTTAGCAGGAAGCGAATCTGGTACTAGTTATTCTGTAATAACTGCAAGCAAAAGTATTTATCTAGATTATTTTGCTCTAAATTGTACATGAATTATTTATTCCTGGCAGTTTTAATACATTGAAACTTTGTCTAATATCACTGTTAGAACCTACCCAACCAAGAAGTGAATTTGATTTGAAAAATAAATGCTCAAAACAATGCAAGATGCTGATTTCAAATTGTTAAGTTTCAACTAGCAAAGAGAAGACAACCCTTATCTAAGAACAAAGAGAAGACAACCAGGCAGCATTTCCACTCAACAGGATTCTCAGGCATTATTATGAAATTAACCAATACCTCTAAGGTTTTAATTTAAAACAAATTAAAATGTCTAAATTTAATAGGGGTGCTTGAGTGGCTCAGTCATTAAGCGTCTGCCTTCGGCTTAGGTCATGATCCCAGGGTCCTGGAATCGAGCCCCTCATCGGGCTTCCTGCTCAGCAGGAAGCCTGCTTCTCCCTATCCCACTCCCCCTGCTTGTGTTCCCTCTCTCACCGTGTATCTCTCTGTCAAATAAATAAATAAAATCTTTAAAAAAAAACTATAAAATGTCTAAATTTAAGCTATGACTTCACACATGTAACAACATCTTTGTGACTCCATGTAATATAAACCATTATTTTGAAAGTAAACATTGAATAAAAGCACCTTCTCTCTTATCTATCTATTATCTATCTATCTATCTATCTATCTATCTATCTATCTATCTATCATCTACCTATCTGTCATCACCTACCTCTCATCTATCATCTATCTTTTATCTATCTATCTATCTATCTATATCATCACCTACCTCTTACTCCTTGTCTCTTTCTGTAACATTTAGTAAGCAGTTACTGTATGTTAAGTACATTAGTACCACATCATATTTAATCTTCACAAAAAAACCTTTGACGTTAAGTAAACTTCCTAAGATTATTAGTAATCTTGGGTAAGTCAAGAGTCAAATCTAGACAGTTGATACTGTTGTTATAAGTGCTCCAAGTAAGAAGGAGGAGGTGGATGCTTTTAGAGAAAGATAGTGAATTCTGAAAGAAAGTTTACAGTCTGTACAATAGATTTTTGATGTTCATTCTACCCTTGTGACAAGTTGTGTTTTGTGGATCCACTAGTAAGGGTACTCCCAGATAGGATCCACTAAATTTATTCTCACATTGTACAAAAATGACCTAAAATATAGATGAGGAAGGAAATTTGCCACATCACAGTTTATTGTTTGCTCGAGGTTATAATATTCCCCCTCCAAATATGTCTGGCCTCCCAGGAGAATCTTTCATGACGTATTATGTTCTAAGAACATGCTAGCTCAAATACAAACATCTGGTCTGAAAATCATGGCTCATTTTTTTTTATTATGTTATGTTAATCACCATACATTACATCATTAGTTTTTGATGCAATGTTCCGTGATTCATTGTTTGCATATAACACCCAGTGCTCCATGCAGAACGTGCCCTCTTTCATGGCTCATTTCTTATTTCTCTTCTCTTTGTGTGCTTCTTCATCTTGCCTAGTCCCACGGTTGTGTCTTGGTTTAACCTTATAATCTACAACATCACCTATATCCATACAGAACTAACAACACAACATGCATGTACTAAAAAAACTTTATGCAACAATTTATTTTTTCCCATTAAATGCATCAGTAATGGTTGGACCATTGTTTAGGAAGTTTTGTGCCAGTATTTTTCTGGAAAAAAAAAAAAAAGGATCAATTTATGGTTACTAGTGTATACCACAGCAAAAAATTTACCACTGTCTACGTCATCTGGCTTAATGGTACTCAAGGCTATTGAGTTCATTTTTGAGAAGACTCCCGTATTTTCAGCTTGTGTTTTTCCTTTGTGTTTTCAGATTGTTCACTTCCTTTGGTATTTCTAGAACTCAGCTGCAGGAAGACAGTGATGTTTGAATGTTTGAGGATGCCAGTAAAGCAAGCTGAGGAAGTAACAAAGAAGAAAACAAGAGTAACAAATAAGAATAATGTAAGTATAGAAGTTATTCTCATTGCTCTTACATCCACAAAGGAGAATTCCTGGAGCAATTTGCTGGTTAATTTAGTAAATAATGGGCAGTCTATAAAAATATAAACTGTAAACTGTATGATACATCTTTTCCCTTAAATTAATTAATGCAACTCTCTTTGTGCAGAAGGAAGTTGGGCATTGCGATCATGTCAGCTGTAAACTTGTTGGTTTACTAGGTTTGTCTTGATTGGTTCTCTGGAACTCCATTAACCTGCTTTCCATCTAGAGTCAAAGACATGATCTGCTGTTGAACTCAGAATTTTGCCATTAGAGACTGTAAGAAGCAGAGGGTGGGTTTTGCTTTTCCAATTGAATCTCTTATAGGGCTGAGACCAGGTCTTATATTGCTTTTCTTATTTCCCCACTGTTCTTGGAACTGGCCTTTGTACCCAATTAGTATTTAATAAATACCTGTCTATTGACAGACTTTCAGACTTGGAAATGTAGACTATCAGGAGATCAACAAGGGATCATGCACAAGAGAGAAACAGCTCAGAAATGAGAATTTCACTTTGTTTTATTTTTTAGTAAGTTTTTTGTTTCAGATGAGACTATTTTAACTTCAATCTCATTTAATATGTAATTTTAATACATTTATAAGTATGATGAAAGTATGACTTCAGATAGCAAATTCTGTTAGTCATTTCCTTTTAGATAATGTTTTATTTGTCCTTGGCCTGGGGAAGTATCTAAATGCATTTAGATGCTAGCCAAATTCATTTTATCTTGGTAGGTAAGATGCTTATTAGATATGTATCCTTATAAATATAATAGATATCTCTTCTAGTGAGAAGACTTTTTTCTCTGTTAAAAACTAAACTCTGCAAAGAAGTCTGTACATTTTCAATAGGATTTGAATGTTCATCTGTATATGTATTCTTAATATTCTTTTGGGGACCTCGATGTAGTAGGGCAAGGGGAATTTTTTTCTTCTTTCAAGGTACATTGAATTACAGAAAAAAAATCACTTGAGGGTAACCTCATTAAAAGCCAACATAGTATTGTACTCATTAATTCCACAAAGATTAAAAGGCATAAAATTTACATTATCAGTTGATACAGAGAAGTTCGGGGAGGAAGGAATGAAAGCTCTGGGTCCCTCTCAGTGTTTTTCACAAATGTCTAACCACAAAGCTTCAATAGCAAGGTCACGTGATTGATGGTAGATCCCAGGATCTGCTATCCTAACTTGAATTTTGCATTGTAGACTCAATTATAAAAATAATATTTATCTATCACCAGTTAAGTAATAATTTTAGCCCCCAAGTTTTCAACTACAATTGATGTTGTGGGATAACAAACCATATGTACACTATGAATTTGGGTATTTTCTGACATCATTTCTTATACCCTTGTAGAATAATAATACTCTAGTTTGAAAAACATGGTACTGTAACACCTAATGTAAATATTATTACAATGCACTTTAATTATTTTTGCACATTGTCTCCTCCATTACATTCTGAGTTCCTTGGGATCAGGGACTGGATCTCATTTTTCTCTGTGTTATCAGAGGTTAGTTTAGTGTTTGCGAACAATAGCATATGGTATTTGTTTGCAAAATGGAATTAAATTAAGGCATACTTTACACTTGGGCTGTGAAAAGTTCATTTAGACCAAGAGCATCTTTGAGGAAAATGACTCTGGTAATAATTGTCAACAGTCCGTTTTATTTAGTTTATAAGATGTGTTGTGGTTTAAATGAAAGTAAGGTTGGAGCAGTTTCTCGGAGAAAATCAACTTGGCTGAACGTGCATTCTTGGAGCCGTCTCCAAGGTACAGTCTGAAACCACCCGGAGGTCTGTGGGGGTCATGCCATGATCAAAGGAGGTCTGTCTTCTCATCAGTTTTTTTGAAAATGATACACAAATCTCTAGACTTTATTAAAAAAATGTTACAAGCTATATTAATCTGCTAGGGCTACCATAACAAAATACCAGAGACTTAAACAACAGGTATGTATTTCTTACAGTCTGGAGGCCGGAAGTCCAAGATCAAGGTGTCGGCAGGTTTGGTTTTTCTGAAGGCCCCTCTCCTTGGCATGAAGATGGCTGTCTTCTCTCTGTGTCTGCACGTGGCCTTTCCTCATGTGTGTGCGCATTCCTGGTGCCTCTTCCTTTCTTGCCCTATTGAATTCCAGCACTGCCCTTCCTACTTCATTTAACCTTAATTCCCTCTCTAAAGACCCTATCTGGAAATACAGGCACATAGGGGATGAGGACTTTCACATAGGACACGAGGACTTTCACATAGGACCTTTGAGGGGATACAGTTCAGTCCACAACAAAGGGTTAGTAAGAGTTACTTACAAACAAGCTATGAATCCACTTGTTCAAGGTGATCATGTTACTTGACATTTTGGCAGAGTTGGGTTTGCATTCTACTCTGAAGCCTGGTAGCCACATATATTCATGTACCTGTGGCATCTGTGTTTTTTGCCAGCATAGCCTCAATTCCCTTTCTCCTTGGTGGCATTGTCCGTCATAGCGCCAGCCCTTCACTGGCCAAGGGGTAAGCATGTGACTTGAACAAAGCTGGTTAGACATCTTCCTGAAATTTCACTAGTTAGTGTAGCGGGCCAAAAGCAAGTGGCTGCATCAGAAGATACCTCTTGATAGCTCACTAAACACACCGTCCATTCTTTCCTGCTGCCTGTCACTGATGTTGCCTGGTTCCTGTTCTTTCCAAACACATTGGTTTCTCTGTCATTTCCCTTTCAATGAATTCCCTCTCTTCCTCTCCCTGGATAATTTTTGTTGAAGTTACCCAGTATTTGTTTCTGTTGCTTTAAATAATGATAACAACTTGACTAGTTACATGCTGTTTACCATTGTCATAAAACTCGAGTCTTACATATTTACATGTGGGTAGAATTTCTGAACTTGTAGACCAGCTGCTTTGTTATCAGTGCCTCCCTAGTGTGGTCTGGGATGAGTCACGACATCCGGTGGCTGCTGTTACATAAATACATAATTAGATTTTTAAAAAAGGTTTTACTTTGGTCACTTTGGAAAATCCCTGTATTATTATCATGTTAAATGTCATTTGGTTCTGCTCTAATTTCTTCATTCTCATTGTTCTTTTGAGGAGATGCTAAGGATAAGAAGGTCATGGGGTGTTTCCTCTGTGAAAGTAGAACCTGGATCAAAAATTCAGAGTACTGTTGTGTCAGAGGGATGGTCCACTATATTCCTGTTCTTTGGACGTTGATCTGGAATATATTTAAGCAGCAAAGGACTACACCATTTTTGTATACAAATATTGACAAAGCAAGGAAAACAGAAAAACCAAGTGATAGGTATAAAAACCAATCTCTGCTTAATGAGTAACCAATCCTTTTGGGGGCAATAAATAGTCAAGGGAGTAAGATGTCTTTTTTTTTTTTTTTTTTTTGACTTAGAAAAAAAGGCACAGAGCATCAAAGCCCCCAAGGATGATTTGCTTCTGTAGCTGTGGAGATGATCACTGTCTTAGCTAGTCAGGGCCAAGCACCATGTGAAGAGGGAGCAGATTCTTTGTGCCGTTCTGGAAAGCAAAGAACAGCCATAGGCATCTGTAATGGCCGGAAATGCCAGCATGGGCAGAGCTTCAAAGAGAATTGGAAACCATCAGTACTTAGGACAAACAAAAATAGAGAAATAGAGTAGGTTTTTGGTGCTAGAAGCATGTAAGCTCTAAACTGTACTTTATTAAAGTTAAAAAATTTCCCTTCCAACTTTAAAGTATAGAGTGATTCTATACTTGAATGACTGTCAAATTCTTGATTGTGAGAAAGCAGACCATAGATCTAGGGCTACTGTAGTGGGTCATATTTCCACCTGTGGCCTGTAAACCACTTACAGACTCTGAGGGCTTAGAAAAGGTAGGAGGAGACAGTACAGCCCCCAAGTACCTAGACCTACACTATACTGTAACAAAAGACAAAGGCTGGGATTAATTATTATATTATCTTTGATCTTTGGAAAGCTTCTTCTACTTCAAAAAGTCCTCTCAATGCTGGATATTAACTTTATGTCTTTTATTTTCAAATTCCAAATTAAGTTTTTAGAGTAAATAATATTTAGTCCCATGGAACAGACTTTGCTCAATTTTAGGAATTTGCTTTTGAGGTCACAATTCCTTAAAAGGGTTAAGAGCTTTAGAATAGACTTTTTGATAGGCAATTTTTGTTCTTGGAGAAAATAAAGTCTTCTTTATTCAGGCTGTATTGAAAATTAAATTTCTAAACCCAAACCTCCCTGTTATCCCCCAAATCATTTTTTTTGGTGTTCTAGTTGATCTCATTGCTTACCATTCTTCAAGCCCTTCCAACGATTTAAAAAACACCTAGCTCTCTGAATTTAAATGCAATCTACTTGTAATACTTAGAGTGGTTTCCATTTTCCTGCACAAACCCTTTCTGATACACTGAGTATGTGAGCATAATAGAGCAGGGTACAGAAAGAGGAGGCTAGGCATCTCAGGCTTGTCTTGATTTTCAGTGTTGCCCAGGGCTACTGTTTACCTTCAATCAGATAGGGACAAGTTAAAACTATGTGTGCAAGACTTTTGAGATGGGCATGCATACAGCTGACCCGGAACAGCATTCTTAAGTGAACCATTACAATTTTGCATCTATAGACCTAGATAACATTAGTCTTTAGTTTTTACGCTGCAGAATACTTGAAATTAAGCTTTGTCCTGGTAGAGTCTTCAGCCTCTTGTGAAAGACAGGCAACACCCTGTCCCCAGGCTATTTATTTTAGTAGCTGTTTTGCTGGAGCTGAGTGGTTTGGATCATCTGTTTCTTTTTTTTTTTTTTTTAAAGATTTTATTTATTTATTTGACAGGGAGAGACACAGTGAGAGAGGGAACACGAGCAGGGGGAGTGGGAGAGGGAGAAGCACGCTTCCTGCGGAGCAGGGAGCCTGATGCGGGGCTCGATCCCAGGACCCAGGGATTGTGACCTGAGCCGAAGGCAGACAGGCAGACGCTTAACGACTGAGCCACCCAGGTGCCCCTTGGATCATCTGTTTCTTAAAGGGACAGAATGCAAGGCTGGTCAAGTTGGTTCGCCAGGCTTGAGCAGACAGAATTGGCTGGTGGGATGCCCACTTCTATCATACCATGCTTATTCTTCTAGAAGTCGTTCATTTGGTTAAAGAGAATGACCTTCAGTGGTATAAATATGGACTTTTTTTTTTAATCAAAGGTATACTAGTAGCTATGCCAGAATAAATTATTTTATTTATTTGTTTACATTTCCCATCTCTCACCACATAAACATAAGCTTCTTGATAGCAAGGTCCTTATATGTCTTAGTCTATCCTTAGTAAACAATACGCTTTTATCTATTCAAATCATTCAGTAACTAAATATTGAATAGGTACTATATCCCTGACACAAGATTAGGTCTTGGGGGTGTAACAGTGGAAAGACTTGGCTTCAGAGGTTCATTAGTATTAATAGGGAAAAAAATATCATTAGCAAGACATCTTTTCTATAGTTGGGCTTTGACAATTAAAAAAAAAGTCACCATCTTTTTATTGTGTACAATGTATAATAACACTGTTGGAGACTGATAGGGTGCCAGATATGGCTGTTATTTTACCTGTTAGAGGAGATTTATAGAGAGCTCAGAGAGGCTCAACAGCTAAACATTTTGATTTTAGTCTAATTGGAAAGGAGAATTTAATTTTACTGACAATTATAGGTGAATAAAGAGTGCACTTAAGTTGAAATTAAAAAGTAAAATAGTAAACCAGTTAAGTTCATTGTAATATTGTAGTTTTCCCCTGATAATCTGCATTACATGATCATGCTCATGATCTCATAGAATACATTAAATTCTATGGTTTATTATAATAAGAATATTATACCATGTAAGTTGATAAATAGATAAATGTAAAAGAAGAATACTTCTTTTGTGTGTGTGAAAAGATGGAGCTCTTTACCTTGGAAGGGATTTGAAAATTGGGTCACCTTATCCATTTTGTTCATATTGATGGAATACAGGTCACTGACGTCTGGCTTTGTTTAGCTCTTCTTGCTCCATTTTGACAAATGATAAAGAACCTAATTACTAAACTACTCAGCTAACAAAGATGGGGGAAACACCTTCTCAAAAATGGAAAAGCACCTTTTCAAGTATATTGAAGGCCCATCAAATTCAGATTTGAAACTTTTCCCACTTTAGAGCCTGGCTGAGGAGGTATGTGTTGAGGGGAGCATAGCTCCTAATTAGGTCCCCCAGCCTGGTGTTGGAGGGTGAAGACCTCTGTGCTTGGCTTCCCATTTCTTGGAAAAATGCTCCTTGGGAGCAGGGACAATGTTTCTGAAGCACTCATTATATATTTACTGAATAAATGAAGGAAGCTTGGCAGCATCATCTGGAATAGGGATCCTGATCTTTCTGAACCTTTGTTTCTATCTGTCTATACCTGAATTTCATGTGTGATCTAGATGTATAGCAGGGGCAACTTACTTCTCTCAGCTTCAGTTTCCCCATTTGTAAATTGGAGATTCTAGCCACTCCTCTATTACAAAGAAGGAATAAAAATTCTCAATGAGAATGAGCTAATGTTTTTGGCTCCGTAAATATGGTCATTTCGCTATTACCCAGCTTCCCTTCAACGAAGGCTGAATACATCTCTTAATTACTAGAAGAAAATTATTTACTCCAGTTTCTGTGTTCCTCATCTTGTCCCTGGTGACTTTCCATATTGGCCATCTTTCTCTGTGCCTCTTCCTTCTCTGGCTCCTTAAAAGCTGGTGTTCTTCAGATTTTCTTTCTTATGATATATACTCTCATTGGCTGATCTCATAGATTTTTGTAGGTTTAAGTACTTGACCATGTCCAAATCTCTATTTCCAGCTCAGTCTCATGCCTCTTACCCTGAACCCTAGACTGGTGTATTCAGCTACCAACTCTACTGTCACTGGGATGTCTGTGGCAGAGACAGGCTAGTTGCTTATCTGTGGAAGTGTTCCTCTTCCTGGGCACACAGTTAGACTATAGTTGCTAGCTTCCTCTGCATTTAGTTTGAGATCAAATGAATGAGCACTAGCCCATGGTCTGATGTGAGTGAAAATGATATGCACCGATTCCATACATCTTTCTCTCCTGTCTTCATGGCTGGAAGCAAAGTTCTCCAAGATGGCAGTGTCATAATATAGGAGGAGTCTGGATTCCTGAGTCACTCCTTGAAGAAGAGCTTCCGGGGAGAGCCGCCCAAACTGCACTGGGCTGTAATATGAGCCAGAATTAAAAGTCTGTTAAGCCACTGAAATTTGGGGGTTATTTGTTGCCATAGCAGAGCTTGACCTTTCTTTATTAAGATGGTGTCCCCTAGGCACCGTGGCTCTGCAGGCAGTCTACTTTCCACCTCGGTTGGTGGCACCATCCTCTCTTTAGTCACCCAATTCACAGTCCCCTAGTCCTCAGCCAAATCCAATTAATAACTAACTCCTGTGGATTTTAACTCCCTTATTTTTTCTTGGAAATATCTTTTTTTTTTTTGAACCATTGAGGCTCTTGCAATTTCTTACCTGCTTGTTGATTTGAATGAACTTAAAACAAACCAGGAAGCATCCTATTAGAATAGTGGGTCATTATTAAAAGGCATTCCCAGCAGGGAACATAAGAGGATGTGGTGACCATGTAACAATACAGTTGATGTCTGGAAATAAGTAAGTCTCCAGATCACTGATGAAGGAAGCGTAGACCTCCCCAGCCTTTGCTCTGTGCTGATGATGCCTGTATACAAAATAAAAAAGGACCCCCTGCAATGCACAGATGGACAAGTGAGGCTTAATGCAATTAACTGTGGACACCTGGATACTTCCTACCTACCGTCTTCCACTTTATCTTTTCATCCACTCACGCATGCTTTTGATAAAGGGTCACAATGCCAGCTGCTTACTGAGCACAGATCAAAGCTGGAGTGATAGTCTGGCAGGGGTCTTCTTGCTAAGCTTGACCTTACCTGGGAGAGTCAGTTAGCTCAAAACACTTCTAATCACCTGTGATCCCTCCTTACGTCTCCTGCAGAGTGTGGCACTGTAGTTGACAGCTCCCAAGCTCCCCTGTCCGTTTAGTGATGCTCCCTTTGTAAAAGCAGCTCTTGGTTTTCTCAACCTATATTCCCTCTCCCACGAAAAGGAAGCCCCACTTTGATCGCACGACTCTTGCTTCGAAGCCCCTCCTGTGCAGCGACCCTTCATTGTCTTCATTTCTGCGGCAGCTCTCTCTCCTCCAAACCTCAGCACACATTCCCATTGACTATTAAAAAAAGACAATTAAAATAAGCCCATGTTTAAAAAATAAGGTCCTCCTTTAAATAATTCTTCAGCAGTCCACAGCATTGGCCTTCCCTGTAGAATAAAAAGATCCCACTGAAACCAGAGAACATAGAAGTGATTTTGAGGTGCATGGATGGACACCTTTGTGCTGGGTTTTATAGGAAAGCTTGTGATTATTAGAGGCTTACACCAAAATGCAATGACTAAAATTTCCCTGCCCTCCTCAGTCAGGTATCTGGGGGACATCTCTGCACCTAGAACTGTTTCCCATATAAGCACAGAGTTGGCTACACTTACCATTTTTACTACTGATCGTCTTCTGGACCCTTGCTTGTGTCCTACCTTGAACCTGGACCTTTCAAGCCTGAAGTTGCATTATGTTGTCTCCTTCTTCTCTCTCTAGCTAATGTGGCCACATGCAATAGACAGACAATGACAGTCATCTACACTTCCATGGGAGTGATGGCTATTCTGTAGCCTCTTCTAAGAGTATTTGCTTTTAAAGCGCTATTACCCATTGCAAAATGAGAGATTGTGCTCCCATTAGAGAAATTTAAGGTGAAATGAGTAGAGAGGGGGTTGAGGATGTTTTTAAGAAGAATGTTTTCCCTGAAATCCTTTCATAACCTATAACTCTATGCAGGGGGACCTTCTTCATCTAGTGTGAGGCTGGCTCCGTTAGCATCTCATTATCTGTCAGCACATTATCATAGCACATAACTGTGCTATCCTTCATCTCTGGAGATTCCCTACATGTAAAAAGAACAAAGACTTAAAAAAAAAAAAAAGGGAGGACATAAATGATGAAGCATTTCTCTGTTTTCTTCTTTTCTAGAAACTGTGCATACAGCCAGGTAACTTCTTACTTCCATCCTTTGAACATGCCATTCCTCATGTCAGGAAGTCCTCTCTTCTTCCTTTCCTGCCCATCTTTCAAGTGGTCTCCCCCAGTGAGGCTCTCCCTGATTCCTCCAACTGGAATTGCTTCTTTGCTTTGTGTTTATCTTAGGCACAACATTTAGCAACATTTCGCATTTTTGTCATCTATAGTACGCTGAGGCACAACAAAGTCTTGATACTTCGTAAAATTCAGGGCAGTGGGCTACTTGTTCCGTTTTTTAAGCTCTGAGCTTTAAAGTCTTGATCACTGCAGTTGGGTGGGGTCTGCCCAGTTTAAATTTCTGTGTATATGATAATATCTAAAAGGGGATCTTCATCTTAGGACTTTATGAAGGTAATAAAAATGTGTATAAAATTATTTTTGAAACAATATGGGGGGTATAGATAAGTAGATAATAACTGAACCCATGCTAAGCAATGAGAGCTATGTGGAGTTAGGAGACAAAATTATTTATAAGTAAGGAATTATACATTATATATAGGGGGATTCTCATGTTGGTCAATTTTCTCCTCACTAAGAGATTGATAAACTGCTCAGTAGTGTAGCCAACAGAAAGGTATCTGTTCCGTGCTGGATATTTTTTTTTTTCCTTTGTGTATCATCCAAGTTCTACTGGCTCTTGGATTCTTTCTGTGTGTCCCTTGTTGTTTTGGTCCCTCATTTGCACTAAAATGTTTCTTTCTTCTATCAGAGCCCTTAATGATATCTGCAGAAAACCTGTAGTCCTTGATTTTTCATTTGCTCTCATGTTCTGCAAAATTACCCTCCTTTCCCCTTTCTGTACTTTGCTTTTCTGCAGAGGTGGGAAGTCCCCCGCCGTACCCTTGTATCATAAGAGTAGCTTCTTGATTGGGACCTGAGCTGAAACTAGGTTCTCTCTTGGGGCACAGACATGGTATCTGAGACACCCTCACTTTTGCCTCATTGCTCCTCAAGCTCTGAGGTGCACCTGCCGGGGGCATTACTGCTTCAGTACACCATACCCAACCTCCCATGGAGCCCATCTCATGGTGATATTTGTGTCTGTGCCTTATCACCTCTACTAGATGGGAACTTCTTGAAGATGTCAACAGTATCTCTTTCAATTTGTACCCTCCAGGGTCCTAACAGTCTTGCACACGGTAGATGCTCCTGGAATGTTTAATGGATTGAACTGCATGAGCTATTACTTCAAGTGCACAAAAAGGGGTGCTAGAGTTCTGAAGAGCCTTAAATCACCTCATGGGGTTACATGAAGATCTGTCAGACTTAGTTTATACACCCCAGCTCTCCATGGTAAAGTCAATGCCAATTAACGACGAGCTTCTGCATTGGAGAGAAAACACATTTTCACCTACAGGCTGATCAGTTTCTTTTCTGCTGTATATCTCAGTGATCATAAAGCAAGAAGACCCCTGGGACTCTATTCTATTTAGGCAAAGGCAGGTGTGCTGGGAAGCTTTATATTTACACACAAACACAGAAAGCAGGGTTTATTTTTGCAATTACTTGCAAAGCTTGCCCATATTTTCCAGCATGTAAATTAGGACTTGAAGGAAAACATCTAATTGCATTTCGCTCCAACTAATTGCCAACTCAAAATTTTAGATTAGTGTGCACACCATACTTAATTTTTTTGTTGTTGCTATTAATAACACCTTGAGCTTGGTAGGATGAAAAATAATGAGACGGAACTGAAAAGATTCAAGGGCCGGCCCATGAAGGAAATGTCTGGGGTAGGGTGGTTGGGAAATTTTGAGGAATGTGGACAAAGCCATAGCTAAAATGCCAGACAAAGATTGCCTGGGTCTCATGCTCCTCTATGCGTTTGCTGGTAAAGGTTAGACGGAGAGGAAAAAAATAGAGATGGCGTTTGGAGTCATTGCATGTGTTTTGCCACAAGGAGGGGCCATGGTTACAACCATGGATGTGTCCTTGACTCGTATTCTACCAGTAGCCTTTCCTGCATGAAAAACAAAACCTACTTAAAAGAGCTTTTTTAAAAAATATGCTACACATCCAGAAAGAATGGTACGGTCTTTTGTGAGTAATATAAACATACTGTGATATCCTTATGTTATTAAATGAGCATTACAAAGCATGACAGAATCACAGCCACACCAAAAAATAAGGACAAGCTAGTGTTGACTGGAAATAAAAAGGGAGAAGCTTTTTCACATGTTGTCATGAAAAGGTAACTGGAGGCCTCAGAATTCTCTTGTCTTCTCAGCAAGAGTTATTCTCCAAAGGACACAATGAACTTTTTGTCCTTCTAAACACGGAAGTCAAAAAACTGTATCCTTGAAGCTCAGCGTAGCAACAGTGGGTTTGTGAATCTATTTACCATTGGGGAGAATTTATTTGGAGGTGGTTAGTTCCTGGGTTTCTAAATGAAGGGTCGGAAGGGAGATTGGATGGATCTTGGAAAAACGTCTGAATTAAATAACGTATCCCCATCATAGCGTCCCTCTGCATTCAGCCTCTGCCATTCTTTAGCGGGCACCTGTCCGTGCCAGGCACGGTGCTAGATGCAGCAGCTGTCCCGGGGACAGTGCTCAGGAAGATACCTCCTGTTGTTGCGTTTCTAGACAGGTGGAGAGCAGATATTAAAAAACCAGAGATATAAGTAAATATATACTTATAAATTATGTGAAGTGCCATGAAGGAAAAGCGTGGGGGTTGATTAAGACCGAAAATGTTGCATCTCATTGAAATGGGGAAAGCCTGGCGAAACCTCTCTGAAGAAATGACATTTAAGCTGAGACCTATAGGATGAGGAGGATTTAGCTGAAGCAGGGGGAATAGATATTTCCAGGCAGATGGAAGGACAGGTGTGGAGGCCCTGCAGGGACTAAGAGACAGCACTTGGGGTTGGAGCTTGGTGATTGAGGGGGAAAGTGGCTTGAAATGCGGCTGGGCAGATTGGCAGAGGCAGCCCCACACAGGGCCCTGTAGACCATGGTGGGGGTTTCTGCAAGCCATAGAAAGCTGCTGAAGGGTAAAAGTGATGAAAATCAATTTATAGAGATCTCAGTGTAGAGAAAGGATGGGAGAAAGGCAAGGATAAGTGCCAGGAGACCAGTTGGGAGGGAATTTCCATGGGGATGGTGAATGTGTTGCTCATTTGCCTATTTGTTCTGAAATCTGTTCTTCATCCTTCCCGTGCAAAACAAAGTATATTTCCCAAACTCTCTGGCAAACTTGCTTTTGGGTGGGGTGAACCAACACAGGGCGGTGGAGGAGATTGCAGAGCTGCAGGAAGGGAGAAGCCAGGACAGTTCCTCTTGTCTCTCCCTGCTTTGTGGGGGCATCCCCAGCAATGTTGGTCCTTTTTGGTGTCAGCTCCTCTAGGACAGCCCCCCTGCACAGACCCACTGGATAGTCCCATTGTTTCTGGGCCTGGATCCTTCAGGGCATTCTTCCCCATGGTCCATCTTTCTCCCTGGCTTCCCAAGTTCTCACATGGTAGCAGTGCCCTCTCTTGCTGGGTTCCTTCAGTCTTGGAGGTAACAGTGCCTCCCTGCTCTTGCTAATCTCTGGGTTGCACCATCCTTCTCTCTTTGGCTCTTCAGCTCTTCCAGCCCCTTTATAACTAGCCCTCTAGATTTAAATTCCCTTGAATCAGAGCTTGGACTTTGTTTTCCTGACTGGTCCTGACTGATGCAGTGAGCAACAGTGGTAGCTTGGATTCCGGGTGGCAGCAGTGGACGAGGGGCACCTGTATGGATTGGAGATAGCTTTTGGAATCCTGTGTGACCTGAGTGAAGATGGTGGAGGAACGAGTTAGATCTGCAAACTCTGGGTAGAGTTTCCCAGCACCCTGAGCAGGATTAATTAATCTCCAGCTAAATTAAGTTGGTATAGACTTGACTGAGGAAAACAAATAACCATTGGCTCACCTCCTACACACTATGGATATGCCCTGAAGCCCTCATTAGTGGTCATGAAGTGGTCAACAATTGGATCCAAGCTACTACCACTCCACCCACAGACTCCAACCTTCACAATCTAATTTCTAGAGCTGAGGTCTGGATAACTTTCCTGGGACCACAGAACAATGTCTGACTACAGCCTATGCAAGACTGTGTTCCTTAAAATAAAGAAGGGATGGTTTTCTTTTCATTTAAGTGATTGAATGATTTAGAAGTGATTTCCCCCCAATTATTTTTTCAGCTTTTCTTTCCTTTTCTTAGAAGATCGATAGCCTTTCTTGTTTCTTTTGCCTTTTCAAAGCTAGCTGTTCTAGCAGTTGCCATCTGTTCTCCTGACCCTGGCTCCCCCTCTAGCTCTGCTCCAGCAACCCCGGACTGAAGGTGCTCTTGTCTGCATTGACACACTTCTCCGGCTCCCTTTTCCAACTGAACCTCTGCAGGACTCAGGACTCTGTGAAGTCACAGGGTGTGTGGGCAACAAAGTGGGACAGAGCAAAGCGTCAGCGACATTCCTGCCATGGCCTATGGTGGACTGTGCACATCAAGATGATGAGAAGCCAGCTACTTCTGTGGGCCTTCCTTTGGATAGCTCAGGCTGTAGAGTAAACGATTCAGGAAAATTTGGGAAATTTTTCTTAGATCATATTTCTGTGGCCCCAAGAGTCTGGAAATAATGACTAGGAGATTAATGTGTATAGGACTGGTATAGGTGTGGGTGTTGGAAGACTTCAATGGTTTCAAGGCCGTGGATCTGTGAAAGGCTCCCGCCCTCCCTTCCTTCCTTCCTCCCTCAGCCCCTCCCTCCCTCCCTCCCTCCCTCTCTCCTTTCTTCCTCCCTCTCTCTTCTTCCCTCCCTTCCTTCCTGGATCCATTTGTCCAACAAGAATTTTGAGCACCTATCATGTGGTTATTAGGGCTGTGTGCCAGGTGCTCTGAAGTATATGAAAGAAGTACAAGGGAGACTTGCTCTGAAAGGTTGGGTACAACATAGACACACATCTGAAAAATGAATTTGCCACTAGTAAATAGCCGTATAGGGTCAACATAGGATTAGGAATCAGGAGGTCAGTATTTTATCTTACTGGTGATTTTGATTAACTGTGGTCTTGAGCAAGTCACATAGCCTCCCTAAGTCAATCCACGTATAACATGGAAGGATTGAACTAAACTATCTCTAAGTCATGTATCATTGTTCTATGATTAATTGGCACAGTTATGAGTGATCTAGAGCAGAGTTCCTTGAACATTATGGTTTCAGGTTCTCCTTAATACTCTTAAAAATTTTGAGGATCCCAAAGAGCTTTTATTTATATGGGTTATATCTACTGATATTTACCATACAAAATTGACATTTAATACAAAAATGAGATGTTAAAAATATGTATTAGTTTATTAGAAAATAAACCCATTACATGTAAACATAAAATTATTTTCATGAGAGAAATAACTATATTTTTTGACCCACAATCACCTATTACTTATCCACTGAACTTCAGCTTGACCAAATTTTAATCAGGTTTCTCTCTTTCCTACAGGACCCTAAGTTTTGGCTTGCCCCACATTTGAGTATGCACTAATGCACTAGAGTGAGGACCACCATCCCCCCCTCCCCTTAACAGCTCATTCTGAGACTGGCTAAGTACAAAAAGAAACATTTCTTGTTGAAGTGTCCCGATTTTCCCATCTTCTCACCCTCCTCCCCGCTGAAGTTCCTACTTATCCCTCCCTACATAAGAGCAGCCTCTTTCCATGTGATGTTGAGACACTTGCAGTTCCTGAGGTCAAACCATTCTCCTCATTGCAATAGTCTTTCTGAATAAAGTCTCACCTTATCTAAGTCCACTTCTATTTGTTTTTATTTGGCATTTTCAAAAGAAAATCTTTAATGGGAAAAGTGACATTGTTTTACATTTTTGCAAACCTCCTTAATGTCTGGTTTACTCTCTGCTTCTATAGTCCATCTGCTGTGATATGTGGCTTTGGTTGAAGTATGTGGAGGAAATCTGGCCTCACCAGCTCTGCAGTTGGAAAAGGAGGACCTCACAGATCCCCCCAATAAGATGTCAGGACCCCAGGGGCACACTTTGAAAACTGCTCTTCTAGAGACTGAGAGGGAGGAAATAGCTGAATGCTGAACTGAATTCTACAGAATTGACTTTGGATTTGTACAGATGGGGCAAAGAAGACAGTGTGAGCAAAGGCAAGAAAGAGAAAGTGAGCAAGCTGTGTTTGGAAGAGAGACAAAAAGGGAATATGGAGAGAGAAGGTTTGAATTTACATTAAGTTCAAGTTATAGAGGGGCTTAGGGCCTTGAATTCCCCTCTCCTATCAAGGACTGTGGTCTTGAACCTTGACATCATAGACATCCACTGGAAGCTTGTATATAGGGGAGTAACATTATGAATATGATGATTTAAGGCAATAACCATGATAATCATGTTTGATGGATTGGTAAAAGGAGAAATAGAAATTAGAAGACTAGTTAGGGTGCTACTGCAATAGTCCAAGCATGAGGTGGCAAAAGTCTATAGCAGAGTGGTCATGTTAGGACTGAAAATGATGAGGAGATGAAAGGGTAACAGGAGAATCAACACAATTGATTGATTATAAAGGATGAAGGGGCATAAGAAGTCAAGTTAAATCCTAAATTTTGAGCCAAGTGATAGGCAGAATGGAGGCAAAATCTGTTTTGGCAGAGATGGGAAATTTAACAGGAATAATTTGAGGGCAGATTATGCTTGAGATAATTTTGATATAATTTAGGAACTAAAATTCATAATCTTCCTATGGCCTATAAGATCCATCCTGATCTGTCCTCTGCCTAGTTCTGCGACTTCCTCACTCCACTCTCTGCCTCATTCACTGTGCTGCAGTTATGATGTTTCTCCTTTACTCCAATGCCAAGTTCACTGCAGCCTCTCTTACCTCTGCAGGAATGCTTTCCTGTGCCCTGTCCTTCTCGTCTCCACCAGCTGTCCCCAAGTTGGTTACCTCTCAGCATTCAGGTTTTAGTTCAAATATCATCTCCCCCAAAGAGACCTTCTTTCTCCTGTTACCATCAACCTTTTCACCTTGTTTTATTTTCCTTCTAGCACTTACTATTATCTAATTGATCTTGTTTTTTGGTTGTTATTTATTTATCTGGTTATTTCCTGCCTCTCCCCACTAGATTGTAAGCTCCATCAGAACAGGGTCTTTTATGTATTGTTCAGTTTTGTGTTTCCAGCTGGTACACAGTAGGTGCTCAATAAACATTTGTAGAATATGGAAATGTACAGCAGGCTGTGGAAATTTCAGGGTTAGCTCTTAGGAGTAACACACAGATGTATGAGTTTGGAAGCCATATCAGAGAGGTAGGACTTGCAGCATGGCTGGGGCTAGAGGGTAGAGGACATCTGCTCTTTCTGACAAAGGAGGCAGGGCAGTGTGACAGTTGGAATACCCAGGGCCTGTGGAGTTGATGTTGCCAGGATATTGAGAGATATAAGGAATGCTGCCATCAAAGACTGTGCACTGGGATGAAGTCATATGAGGTAGAAACGATGTCTATCCCATAGTTACCTGTGACTATGATGAGATATCACTCCTGTGATTATGTTATGTTATATGGCAAAAAGGGTTTTGCAGATGCAATCAGCATCCCTAATTAGTTGAGTTAAGCAAAAGGGAGATTATCAGGTGGGCCTGACCTAATTTGGTGAGCTTTTAAAAGGAGGGCATCTTCTAGAAGATGCAAGTGACCCCTAGCTGACAACCAGCAAAACAACAGGGGCCTCCATATGACCACAGAGAACTGAATTCTGCCAACAGCCATGTGAGTTTGAATTAGAACCTTGAGCTCTAGAAAAGTACCCAGTCCAGCTGACACCTTGGTTTCAACCTTATGAGATTCTAAGCAAAGGACCCAGCTGACCTATGCCTGGACTTCTGATCTACCAGAAATGGTGAGATAATAAAGCTGTGTTGTTTTAAGCTGCTAATTTTGTGGAAATTTGTTATGCAGCAATAGGAACCTAGTACATATTTCAATAAACATTTGTATGTTTAATTGCCAATCTTAACTGAACCTCGCAACCTTCCTAGATTTCCCCATGACTATGTATCATAATGATAATACAAGAAATCAGGCTAATGATCAAAACAATTCTGCAGCATTACCATACGGGGACCCATACAGGTTGTCTCTCTCCTTAAATCACTTAATGGTATTGTTTTAAAAAGTCACTTAAAAGTGGATAATATAAGTTGCCTTCTGCTCCAATTTTCCTTCTTAATACCCCACATTTTATTTTTTTCAAAAATACTAAGCAAGTGTGTTTTTTTTTTTTTTACATCTTGTGAATCAATTCTTTTTGTTCCTACACACCATCACCACCACCATTGTTGTCTCTGTTCAGGACTCCTGGTCCCTATTTCTTCTCTCTTTCCTAATGAGCCACACTCAAAATAGTAGTCAAAGTGACCTTTAAAAAATGAAGTTAAATGATCAGATGATGTTATTTCTCTGCCATAAACTTGTTATGGACTGAATGTTTGTGTCTCCTCCAAATTCATATTTTGAAACCCTAACCCCCAATGTGACTGTATTTGGCAATAGGATCTTTATGGAAGTAATTTAGATTCAATGGGGTCATAAGGGTGGGTCTCTGATCTGATAGGATTAGTGTCCTTATAAGAAGAGACATCAGAGAGTTTGTTCTTTCTCCATGCACACGCATTGAGGAAAGGACATGTGAGCCTACCATGAGAAGGTAGCCATCTCCAAGACTGGAAGAAGGCTCTCACCAGGAATCAAGTTGGCCTGCACCTTGATCTTGGACTTTCCCATCCCAGAATTGTGAGAAATAAATGTCTTTTGCATAAGCCACCCAGTGTGTGTTATTTTATTAAGGCAGCCTGAGCTGACTAATACAAAGCTTTTTAGTGTCTTCCCATTTCTTCCAAAAATGGAACCAAGGCTCTTTATCATGAGTCCTCTCCCTGGCTTCATCATCTCCCTTTCTTATCTGCTTTGCTCAGAATGGCTTCATTTTAGGACTTGAAAAAACATGCCACTCTTCCACTGCAGTGCCTTGGCCTTCACTGTGGCTTCTCCTCAGGAAGTTCAGTCCTTTAGATCTTAGTGCACATGTTAGTTCCTTTAGGGGACTGTCCCTCTGACCCTTTCTTGGTAAAATTCTTTTACCCCCATTTGTTCATCATTTGATAGTCCAACTTGCCCACTGGATTATAAACTCCAAGATGGCAGGCACACATCTCTTTTATACACCATTGTATCCCAGTGCCTACCTCTGTGCCTGGGACATAGTAAGTACTCAGTAAATATTTATTGAATGAACGAAGAGCTGACATCTGAGGGCTGTTGGTTTTGATGTGTTCCACATAGGCTCTGGACACCAGAGCTCCACATCCTGGGCCCAGGTCTTCCCTTCTTCCCTTCACTTTCTGAGTCCCTCGGAGATACCCTTTACTATTGATATGCGTGTGTTTGCTATTAGAGGGAAAGCAATACTAATTAACTTCCAGGAAGGTGGTGATGAATGAATATGTGGGGTTTTTTGTTTGTTTTCTGAATACACACTAACTCTCCATTACAAAGACAATGGATGGCATAAGTTGGTTTTCAAATAGTTGTCATTTCACTAGCGATTATGGTATAAAACCTCTAGATTACAACATTTACAGTGCGTAGTTTCTTATTACATGGTGATCTCCTTGAAAATAATGTTACCAACATGGTACAAAAAGATTGTAACTGAAGGGTTTTTCATTCACAATTTCTCTTCAGTTTCCTGAAGATGGTTCTTATGGCCCTGAGTAATACTACTGTCTTTAAGAAAACCTTCATTTTTATGTTCCCTAATTAATGTTCCTTAGGGCTTTTAAAAGCTTCCTAAACATGCATTTCTTTTGAAAGCATAAAAAAATGGACTGCAAGTATTAGGTTTCCTCAAAAGAAGAAAGCGGGGGTGGGGACAGTGTGAGGGGAGAAAAAGATCCCCAAATTGTTACAGGATAAGATTTCCAAATCTGGGTGCATGATGAATTCTGTTTTAAGAATTTTACTTAAACTGCTTAAAAATGGAATCTGGATACAGGACAGATTGCTTTATTCATAGTGGAAGCCCCACTAGAACAATGAGACACAATAGCCATTATATGTCCTGTGTTCTCTCTTTCCATGATGAACGACAGACAAGGGATATCCTGGGTTCCCCTTCTAAGCCCTCTTCACTTTAAGGGAGCATGCACCCTCTCCCCTTAATCACAGTTGAGGCCTGCCTCAAATACTCTTTTCTCATCTGAAATTTCTCCACTACAAGGAGGCACATTTCAGACCTCCCAGGGAGGTCTAAAGGGTTGATTCAGGCTTACTTGTTAACCATACCGTGTTCACTCACATAGGTAACAAATATTTTCGCAGAAGTCCAGGAGAAGTACTGTGGAGGGTGCTATCCCCCTCAGTCTTCAGAGCTCAGTCCAGACCCCACCCGGTCCATAGTCCTCTCACCTGCATGTGTCCACCTGTGTGAGTCAAACTTAAATGCCCACAGGTGCCAGAGAGAAACAGAACTTTGTGATTTGGGCAGATGGGAGACAATAGAGGGTGGTGGGGCCTGTCAACAGAGAGTGCTTGGCTCACCCAACAATACTGGGGTGCTTTCAAAAATTTGCATTGCCTGGGATGCCTACGTGGCTCAGTTGGTTGAGCATCCACTCTTGGTTGTTTTTTGTTTTTTGTTTTTTTAATATTTTATTCATTCATTTGAGAGAGAGAGAACATGAGTGTGGGTAAGGGGCTGAGGGAGAGGGAGAAACAGACTCCCAGCAGACCAGGAAGTCCTATGCAGGGATCCATCCCAGGACCCTGGATCATGACCAGAGCCCAAAGCAGACTCAACCCACTGAGACACCCAGGTGACCCCCACTCTTGGTTTTGGCTTAGGTTGTGGTCTCCAGTCCTGGGGTCCTGGCCCTGGCCTCTGAGCTCAGCGGGTAGTCTGCTTCTCTCCCTCTGCCCCTCCCCCGGCTCACATCATTCGCAAGCTCTCTCTCTCTAAAATAGATGGGTAAATCTTTAAAAAAATGCATTGTTGGCTGGCTTTGACCCTCTGCGATAGACAATGATTTCTGTCTACAGCACTTTGTAGTGTTAACTCATTTCCTACTTAGCATCATTTCTGGAGTCTTAAATTTCTGGGGCTTAGGCCTATAGGTGTTTTCTTCAACTACATTGTAATCACTGCAAGGAAAGGGATTCTGTCCGACACATTTGTTTGTTGTGAAGATTGGAATCAGCCACGATAGTGGTTGCTGCGAACACAGACTGGCTGGGTTCCTGTTGATTGGTTGCTCCGCTGACTTGTTGGTGCGCGCGGTTGCCGCGTGATGCTCGCCCGCAGCGAGATGCTCCGTCTCCCCTGAATGTGTTCTGCTTAATGAAGGGCTGCCGGGTAAAGAGCTCTATGGTCAAATAATTTGGGGAAAAGCTGAGTTTAGCAAGGTTAAAGTTTAATAGTTTCCTTTACTGCAGGATTTTTCCTTATAGCCTTAAAATGTTAATGAGCACCATACATTTTTAAAGGGGGTATGATAGAGACTGTGATTGGCACTCTCAACCCCATTTGAAAAACGACATTTTCCAGCCTCCCTTGCACCTAAAGTTCTGGATGAGAATTCAGTTCTGCCTGTCACGTGCCTTCCTATGAAATCTGGAAATTGAAAGTGGAGGTAGGCTATTTTCCTGTTGTTGATGCTGATAAGCAAGGTCACAGGGATGTGATTACTTACAGGCAGTTTGGGCTTGGTCATGTGACAGTCACAGCTTCCAGACGTCAGCACTGTAGCAACACTGCATTTGGGTTCTTGAGCTGAGCAGCCTGGGGCAGCCCCTGACTTCTGTTCCTCCTGCCCTTCTGAAAATCCTGTAATCATCTAATTTCTTGTATTAAATTCCTTTTCTGCTTGAAACAGTTAGAGTGGTTTCTGTCTCCTGCAATGAGCCTGGGCTGATACAAGGAATATAACGCGTATCTATTACATACATTACTATGTATATTAATACATATGTATGTACATATATGTGTGTGTGTGTGTGTATATATATATATACACTCAGAAATAGTTTTGTGTTCAGAGCATAACTCTCAAGACCATGGTTCTTCAGAAACAATTTTGGGGAATTGTCTATGGAAAGAACATTGAAATCAATATCTGAAGATCTACATTACAGTTATGACTTCACTGTTTACTAGACTGGGAGGTGACATCCCCTCTGAGCCTTGAGTTCTCTTCCTCATTTGAAATATAAGAACAATAATTCCTGCCCTCCAGGCCACCTCACAGGGTTGTCGTGAGAATCAAATGAGATGATCAATGTGGAAGTGGTCTGGAAACGGTAAATTGTTATAGAAATGCAAAGCATCATCATTAGTCATGCTGCCATCTATGAAAATGAATGTTAGATTCATAATGCAGGGACATCATTCTCATAACGATTGCCTGAGTAGTCTGTGGTTCCTTGAAAACATTGGGGGTTTGATAGATTAATCAGTTGGGAACAGAAATACCACCAGCCTCGCCGAATAGACCATAAACCAAAGGGAACATTCCCCAGCTCCCAAGGTGGCCTCTTTAACAATGGATGAACACAGACTTCTCTCGCTTCCCCATCTCTTCCAAATTAAAGCCTTTGGGGGAAACATTCTTAACAGAATCCTTTACATCTTCAAAACAGACCAAAGGAAGTGCAGCAAAATATTTCCTTCATTTGATTTTCTGTTGGTGAGATGGGTCCTTTCATTAGCAGATTGAGTACAAACAGCCCCCACAGTCTGCTCCAGTAATTTCCAAAACATGATTTACATAAATTTAACTTTGTAATCTTGTGGTTATATGACTGCATTAAAATGACAAATAATGTGACACATGATCCAGTGTCACATGTTGATATGGTAGCTGTTTACCAGCAGCTGCTCAATTGGAGGTGTCTCTCACTTGTCATCCTTTCTTCTCTCAGATGTGGATATTCAGGAAGTATCCCCAATTTGGGTCTTCTTTAGAAACGACTGAAGTATACCCCTGTGTCCCACAAACAGAAAATCTGAAGTGAGTGAGTGGCTACAGTGTATCTGTTCCATTTAGGATTCTTTGGGATAAAACTCACCTTCACGTCAGCATTCAGCAGTTCAATGCAACAGGCTAATGTTAGTGGGACCCTGTTAAATAGAGTTGATGATCAAGGTCCAGGATTTTAGAGAAGCAAGCAAGAGATTCTAGGAGTTATTTTGTTCAAAGCCCTCCTTTTGTTTTCACCACAATCTAGATCTTATTGTTAGATGTCTCACCTTAATAAATGGAAAATAACCCCATCGCAGTGCCTCACTCGCAGTAGGCACCTAATGATGGTTTTGTGAACACATGGGTTGAACCTGTTTTTAGCTTGGAAGTTTTTATCCCAACCATCAATAACGTACGAGGTATTTGGATTCATAATTAATATCCTTTCTCCATCCTTTCTGTCCTTCTATCTTACATCCTTTCTCTTCACTCCCTCCCTCCTTACTTCCTCTTTTCCCTCCCTCCTTTCAGTCAGGAAGCATCCACTGCACATCAGGCTGTGCTCAAGCCACCAGGAATGTACAGGATACAGTGCTGTCTCCTAGGACTCTTTTCTTTTTCTTCCACTTGTCACATTTGAAATTACATGTTTAATGTCTATCTGCTCTTCTGGACTATAAGCTCCCTGAGGGTAGAGAAATGTTCTGCCTTGTCCACTGCTCTATCTTCATATCCAAGACAGTGCTCTGTTCACAGTAGTTGCTCAATAACTATTTATCAAAAGACTCGGACCCTTTTAGGATTGTGCATTCCCCTTCGCTATCTTAATGTGTCTTATGTCTCATTTGGCTCCTGCTGCTTCCTACTCTACCCATCAATTCTTCCCACAAGGTCACTGGTGACCTTCATAGAGTCAATTTCAGCCTTTTCCAATGCTTACAAGACCCCTCTATCACAGTTGCCCCTAAGACAAGGGCCTCGCAATCTAAGCGAGGGATTCTGCTGGCTGTTGGATGCGCAAAGTCCTTCATGGACTGACAACTGATTAGGGAGCAGGAACGTGTACGTGAGTGGGTGAATAATGACACAAGTCAGGAAAAGTGAAGAACCATATAAATCCTACAGAAGTACCATAAAAGGGGTAACTGCTGAGAACTGAGGTAGTTGGGAGAAAACTAAGAGGAAACTGAACTTGAGCTAGGTCTTAAGAGAGAAGAGAAAGAAGTAAGGAAAGTCTCCCAACATCATTCTGAGTAGGACTTGAGGGATGTAATGTGGGAGAGATGAAATCAGACCTTGAGGAGATCATTTAAATGCAAAGCTGAAGATTAAATTTTAACCTGTGCACAATAAGCAATTACTGAAAGCACTAGAAGTGAAGGGGGCGAAGCCCACACAAAGCTGTGTTTTTGATAGAACACGGCAGTGGTGGGAAGCTTAACCACCATCCCCCCTCTCTCTCTGATTCCTGGATTGCCAATATCTAATTCCATACTGCTTTTACTCCCTTTAGTAAACAGTCTCAGCTTTCTCCCAGCTTAAAAACTACCACCCACTCGACCAACCAAATAGACAACTTCTCCCTTACCCCTCATCTTCATTTAGCGATTTCTACTCCCTCAGCTGAGTTCTTCAAAGAAAGGCTGATGTTCTCCATATCTACATTCTTATTTGCTCCTTAACCCACCACAGTCTAGTTGCTGCCCTAACCACTGAAATGTCTCTCGTCAAGATCACCAAGGAGCTTCTAGCTGTTAATTTGAAGGGATAGTCTTCAGTCCTTATGTTACTCCATCGTGCATGTAATAGTTTTGTGCCCTCTTTGCCTTTCAAGAAAACCTCTCTTGCTTTGACTGTCGGGACATCCCTCACTCTTGGTTTTCATTATACCTCTCTGAGCGGTCTCAGGTGTTCTTCTCTTCCATTGCATCTTTTATATATGGCTGTTTTCCAGGGCTCTTTTCCTGGTCTTCCTTTTTTTAATAGTCCATGCAAGTGTGGGACAATTTGGTGGAGATGTCCAGTGGCACTTTGATGTAGAGCTCTGTGTTGAGATAAAGATTTGGGGGCATATACAGGGCAAGTGAAAACATGGGATTAGGGGAGAATGTGTAGAGTAAGAACCAGCCCAGAGAAGCCATATGTAAAGGGCAGCTGGAGGGAAGGAGGCACCCAAAAAAGTAGAGGGGAAACCAGGGGAGACTGATGAGATGGAAATAAAGGAAGGAGAGTTTCCAGAAGTGGAGAACACTAGAGACACATTACATAAGGTAAAGACTGGAAAGGACCTGTTGAACCTGGAAAACGCTCATTACTGAGAAAGACAGAAACTAGGTTTTCATGAGCTTGAATGGGGGCAAGGGCAAGAAAGTAGAAAGGGCTAGTGCAGTCTACCTTTTCTAGAATTTTGGCTGTGAAACAAGGGAGGAATTGAGTGATAGGAAGAGAAAGATGCTGTATCTAAGATGGGAGAGACTTGCATTATCAAGTTCTTTAGGCAAAGGGAAAGGTAAAAAGGTATTAATTTTATATATCACCAAGTTCATAACTAGTCAATAGAAACAGACAGGGACACACAGAGATCCATATTAAGGAAAGCAGAGTATGTGGGGTTCCAAATTTTCTTGTGTTGTGGGTTCATTTCTATTCTTTAAGTTTAATATATGTCTGGTGTTTCATTTCATTTCTTCACAGCAGTACATCATAATTTAATTTTTTTCCTTGATATAGCTATAAATGGAGATGCTAAGGCATATTTATGTGTACAGGGTCATTTCTAGGTGCATGCACTAAATATTAATATTCCAATATCCTCTTCGCAGCTCATGAGCCAAGCAAGAAATGCATCTTTCTTGCTTAGTGACGATTTTTTTCTGAAGCACAAGGCTATTTGAGTGGGTTCTCTGTGCTCAGAGAAAGCAGTATTATTTTTACATTTTCCTGCAAAAGAAACATTATTTAGAAAACATGATTAGCACAGGAGCTGGGTTCTATATTCTATTTCTGGTCTATTCAGAGACATGATACCCAAGTCCAGCGGATCCAGATGCAACAATACTAACTTATCTTCCACACTGGTGGGTTTAGTTTGCTTTTGGGATCTTATATTCTTTCTTCGCACAATGGCATTTTGGGTTTTCCGCTGGGATGTTACCCTTCTCTCCCTTAGTGTTTGTAGATCAATTGAGGCTGACTTTATCTCTGGCTCCCAAGCAAGGCATATGACCCAAAGCAGGTAAATCAAAGTGCAGAATTGCTTTGTCCATAATGATGGTTTAGAGATAGCTCCGTGACCCAGTCCCGGCCAAGGAGAGCCCTATTAAAGCTGGGGTTGAATTATGGCAAAAGAGCTCTGTAACTGAAGATTTGAGTCTGCAGCTGCCAGTTGCCATTTTGTCCCTCAAGGGAAGAGCCAACCTGAGAATAAAGTTAGCCCAAATGAGAGCATGGCCAAGAGATGGAGAGAGCTGGGCTCTTGGTGGCATCAGTTGAGTTCTTGCCTCAAGGCATACCTAAGGCACTAGCACTGCATTTTTTAAACTCATGCAAGCCAATAAATAACCTCTGGAGTTGCATTTCTGTCCCCTGCAGTTGCAAGCGTTCTGGTGAAAATGTTCACTTGATGCCACATTCACATGTGTGACCTTATGCAATTCCAGCCCCGCTGGGTAAGGATTATTAACTTCATTTTATAGATAAAGGTCGCAAAACTGCTAAATGACAGAGTCAGTAGGAAAGTCTTAAGTCCTATGCTTGATTCATTATCCCACAGCTCTTTCCACAAGCTCTCTCCTTAAGGTTTTTTAGGAGGAATTTACAGTGATTAATGCTATTGCCTTCCTTCACCTTACTGAACTCACTATTAAGGTAATGGTGAGCACTCTGACTTAAAACTTAATGCCACCCTTAGTTCTAAATTTAGTTTATTTACACTTCCTGTGTCCTTTATTTCTTCTTCTTTTCCATATATTAATATTTTTTTCAAGACTCCATTAAGGTTAATAGATCCAAGAGACAATTATTAATATGATATCCTGTTCTTATTTAAAACATGTGTTCCTCAGCCTGCCACTGTCTATTTATTTGAATTAACATATCTCATTTGCAAGCAAAGTAGATGATGACTCCTAGCACCTTGCACATCATAGACACTCAATAAGGAGTTGTGAAAGGATCTCTTGCGTGCCCATAGTAGGCACTAAAACAGTTTCCCTATTGCCTTATGAATGATACCTTTGCCATTTTGCCTGGGACATTCTCTCCTCCACCTACCTGGCCTGATATTCATACCTTTAGTTTTTCTTTCTGGTGTCAAACCATGGGAGTGACAATGGGTACGAAAGTCTAGGCAACTTGGTTTCAGAGAACATGGGTTGGAGATTCCTGTTCTGTTACTAAGTAGCTACTTGACCTTAACCGAGTTACTCACTTCTCTGAGGCTTATTTCCTTCAGATAGATTGTTTTGAGGATTAAAAGAAATCATACAACAAATCTCAGTTATTATTAGCACATTGTACACGCTAGTGGAAAGGCAAGGAAGAAGGGAAAAGGATTTACTTTCTCCCAGTGACAAATCAAGCCAAGCTAGTACAGCCAAGAAGCACAAAGGAAAACAGACAGGGTACAGGAAAGTTTTGGTTCAACCTTCTGGCACTTTCTCATCCCCTTCACCTTGTTTTATTTTTCTCTGTAGCAATCCGCACCTTTGAATATACTTAATTTGCATATATTATGTTAATGATCTGTTTTGCCCCACTTGAATTGAAGCTCCAGGGGGACAGGGACTGATTGAGTGGGCACTAAAAGCCATTTGTTCAGTGAATTAAAAATTGGAGGAGTGTATAGAAAAGCAAGTTTGGGAGACTGCAAAGTGGGTAGAGGAGCAAGAATCTAGGGCATAGGTGTTACTGAGAAGGAGAAGGACCCTATAAAGAGAATATCTTTAATAAGATCCAGGGTCTAGAGTGGGGAACATCTTTCCCATATTTATTTTCCAAATACACATATATATGTATTTTTTGCTTTCAGCAAGCCTTATTACAAAAGCTACATTAAACAGCCTTCACAATTTGACATTCTCCTTAAGTAATAATGCATTTCTCAGAACAAAAGGATGGTGATATGATCACTGTAATATTTTGGAAGTTAGGACACCTCAAATCTCCGCCTCTTCTGCTGAGCTCTGTACTCCCTGGAAGGCATTGAGCACATGGTGACCCTCCTGTCATGTCATCTCATCTTATCCTTTTTCTTTCTAAAACCATAAGACCTACTAGGGTACAAGCTTAGCAATTTAAGTAGCTTTTTGTTGGCAAGTAAACAAATACTTCAAGTTCATAACAGATGCACAAGTCCACTTTGGGAGAAATGCATTATGGGCTCAGGTGCGTCCTAAGAGCTCTTATAATCACATTTGTTCATCTGTTCATGTGGTGCACACCTGTACACATTTGGCATGGGCTTGGGTACAGTGTAGGAGAGACCCTGGTTCAAAGCAAACTTCCAGTCTTTGTTCAGTTCTCTGTTGCAGATTGTGTTCCTCTCAATCCATAAAAAGATAGGATTCTTAGCATATCTAGAAGCTGCCATTGCCCTTTGGTAGAAGTATTAAACACAAAAGCAAAGAAATCAGCGTGGATCAAAGAGCACCAGATCTAATTTGTAAGCACTTTAAAGTAAGCAGCAAAAAAATGGATAAAGGTCTTCAGAGTTTTGTATTAAAAAGCCACACAGATTTCACAGACTAGGTTATAATCTGAGGGAATGAATTGTCTTATGTATATTATATTAGTCTCTCTCTCAAGAATTGTATTAAGATGTTTTGACTTGCCTTTGGGGCCTTCCAAAAGTTCAATTCTGTGTATTTCTATGATGTATACATTAAAAAAGATCTGATGGTCACATGTATGGAAGAAGGAAAAAAAATACTGAAAGCCAAAGACTATTTCAAGGCTAAAGATAATTTCTTGACTTTTCAAAATGTTTAGCAGAAAGTCTGTTAGCATAGACAGTGTTGAAAGACTTGGGTTTTCATTCTTATTTTTTGGCATAAACATGATGCTCTTCTATTACATGTGGGGTTGCAAAGTATTGTGCTTTACAGACATAAAATTGTGAACTCAAAGATATGTATATATGGACTTGAGTTTTGGCCTTCACTGCAAGAATAAAGAATGTGGTGTCTCCAGAGCAGAGCTCCCTTCCCTTCCTGGAAAGACAAGAAGGATTTTTCCAGTGAGTGACCTTGAAGGTATATCCTGCGCTGTTCCCCTTGGGTGCTGTAAGGTTTGACTCAGCAGGCCTGGGATGTTCAAACCCTGCACTTTCCAAAGAAAGGTCTGACCCTTGACTGTCTCCTGAGAGATAACCTCTAAGACTTTGGAATATTCTACTTGACAAGAGTGTCTTTGTTTACCTGTAGCCTTGAACTACACCAATGTGATTTATGGTGAGCGTCTTGGACCATGTGATATCAGTTTGACCTCTGGTGGTCCCGGAAGCTGAGTAATGAGGGTCAGCCACAAGGGTCCTTCATGCCTACGTGAATCCCCATAAAAGCCTGGACTCTAAAGCTTGGTGAACTTCTCTGCTTAGCAATACTCTATGTGTGTTGTCACATATTGTTTCTGGGAGAATGAAGTGCTGTCTGTGTAACTCCACTGGGAGAGGACAACTGGGAGTTTGTGCCTGATTTTAATCTGTATCCTTTCACTGTAGTTAACCATATAGTGGGCATAACAGTTTTTCTGAATTCTATGAGTCCTTCTAGTGAACTGTTGAACCTGAGAGTGGTTCTGGGGACCCTGGGCAACACCCTCTTTCCAGTGAGAAGGGCTGTCCTTGTGTTCATGTTTGCAGCCTCTGTTCCTAATGACTATCAACAGCTAGTACCTGCACAGATTATTTGGCGACCAAACTTGGGCAGTTTGGCCCTGCTCACAAGGCTATTCTTATGCTAGCCCCTTCAAAAGGGAGAACAACAGAAGCCTAATGTCCCTCTTTTAGAGCAAGGCCTCACAGCGAATGTAAGTGAGTTACAGACCAAGCAAGCCTTTCTGAGAGATGCTGAAAGACTGGGAGAGAATCACTGACCTATCGTCTTACATAGTCTGTCCCTGTGATCCTTCGCGCAGCTTTCAAACTGTCATTAATCTGCCACAAGGAGGAGAAATGCACGTCTCTCTTTGTGACCTATGTATCATGTTTTTGTAGGGAGGTGTCAATCATTATCGAGTTCATTAAAATCACCCTCAAAACAATGTTGATTTTCTTCACCATTCTCTCCAAAAACTTGCATTAAACGTACACTCTGATGCCAAGGAATTTAATATATCTGTCTTCTGTCTTTTGGAGAGGGAGGACAGATATATTAAAAACAAATAGCAGGGCTGACAAAGCTTCACAGGTGACACTACCACATAGCCACCATTGAGAGCCATCGTCCCAATCATAGGCATATGCCAACCCTAGTTCTGAAGTATGGTAGGCTGGTAGGGTAGTGAG
The DNA here is from genome assembly GCF_011800145.1 of Mirounga leonina. Classification (NCBI taxonomy): domain Eukaryota; kingdom Metazoa; phylum Chordata; class Mammalia; order Carnivora; family Phocidae; genus Mirounga; species Mirounga leonina. The sequence goes on from NW_023270739.1 coordinate 19,697,909, forward strand.
GTAGAGCCATCTCACTGGAGTAGGGACAGAGAAGCTTGGAGAAGAAAGGGACAGGTCTAGAAAGGCTATAAAGGCAAGCTCTAATGAGTTTGGTCTCCATATGCAGGTTTAGGGGTTTTCAATGGCCTCGGGATTCTGCCCTCAACTCAACTCTTTATTCCAGGTGCAAAAGCTTGCTGGTCGTACAGCCCAGGACAGCCCATCTCCCTTGCCAGTTCTTCTGCATTGTTTTCTCTTTCTTATGCTCTGTTCTCTCAAACCCAGCTCAAATTCAGTCCTGTCCAGGAATGTGTTTGGCCTGACTAAATGTGGTTATTCCAAAGGCTCCTCGGTAATTCTGTGCTCTCTTCACTCCAGAGTTAACCTCAATTTTTGTAATAGATATGCTGATGAAGGTGGTCTGTGGTGTCAGTTTTGGTATAATGGCTCTCTGCTTTTCTGTACACTTTCAACATAAAATTGTACATATGTTTCTCTGGAAAACTTTTTAGTATCCAAATCCAATCTAATCACATTTACAAACTCAGTAACCTTTTTTAAAATCATATCTAAAAGTTATTTGAGTCAAGTTTTTCCTGATGAAATAATAATGCAAAAATAAGTCTTAATATAAATGCAAAACAGCTGAGGTTATTTTTAAAATTACAGTAACTTAAAGGCTTAAAGAAAAAAAATTACAGCAGTAGCTTATCTGAACAGAGCTCATTGATATTAAAAAAAAATCCCAAATGGTTTCTGAAACCTGTAGGTGAAATGCATGTCCCTCTGGACGCACAGATCTTTTTTATTTCCCCTAGAATTTTGTAGGCATGGCTGGTTTTTGAAAATGAACAGGAGATGCGGACTGAGGGAAAAGGCTGCACTAAAGCAAAAGCAAAGACAAGGATTCAGAACATATCAGTAAATGAACAATTGGTAAACCCCTGTGTTGCCATTTTCTTCTCTGCTTTATCCTCATATTTTGACACAGTTAATAAGGGGAAGAGCTGGGACTCCAGCAGTTCTAGCTCCATATTCTTGGCTCTTTCCAATTGACCACAACTGCCCTGAGCCGTGTCATTAATCTTGGAAAATTTTCTTCCCTATAGGGCAGATTACTCGATCTCACTGTCATAGCAGATACTGCTAAACCAACACAGCAAAAACAGAACTTGTCCTGTCTCTTTGCCCCCAGACTTGCTCCTGTTTCATGACCTGTTTACTAGCCTTGTCATCAACTCGGATTCTCAACATACTTCAGCTCCCACTTGATTCTTCTCTCTTCCAACTCTGACAGCTATTCATTCTTGTCGATTCTGCTCTGAATGCCTCTGAATCCCTTCCCTTCTTGCCTTCCCTGCTGCTGCCACCTTATTATAAGTCCTCATTACTATTACTATTATTTATTACTTGTACAACTGCAATAGCTCCTAACTGGTCTCCTAGCTTCCAGTTCCTTTCTTTCTTCCTGTCTCTTCTTTATGGTGGAGAGACTGTGCTTCTGTTCTTCTTAGGCCTGGAATCCCTTTCCTTGTCTGTGCTTCGAAAAATTCTATTCATCCTAGGAACACAGTCCCACATACCCTTTCTTCTTTCCGCACTGGTAGTTTGATTGCATCAACGACCCTAATCAAAAGGCCTCCCTGTGTCTATGTCTTTTGTTCTGTTAGTTGATGATTTCTTCCCAAATTGACACTGGGCTTGATGTTCATGTGACTTGCTTTGGCCAATGGGACGGTAACGAACTTGTCTCAAGCAGAGGCTTAAAAAAAAAAAAAGAAAAGAAAAGAAAAGCATGGGTCAGTTTCTTTTTTCTTTCCCCCCTGATCCTCTGCATTTTTTTCTGAGGACATGTCCAGGGAATCCTACTAGAAGTGAGACACGTGAAACAGAACCAAGTCAGCCTAGGTTGCTGCAGCCAAGGCTATCCTGGACTAAATAGCCAACATCTGACCACAGATGCATAATTGAGCCAGGCTGAGATCAGCCGAATCATCCAGCTGAACTTTAGACGTCTGAGCAATTATCAATGGTTGGTGTTTTGAGTCTAAGTTTGGGGGTGCTTTGTTATGCATCAGTAGCTAATTAATATATCCACTTTGGCTTTTTTTCTGAAATACTTCCATACTGTACATATTGTTATTTTAGCATTTATTATGTCTGACTCCTGTTGGACTGGGTCCTTTACGTCAGGGGCCACATTTTTATAACCCCAGTATCTAGCACATAACCTAGCACACAGTAGGTACTCAATAAATATTTATTTAATAAATTAAGGAATGTACTTGTACAGCAACTTATCCCTCCCCAATCTTTTACAAAACAACTGAGCCAAAATGTCTTTTCTTTTTTTTTCTGGCCATTCTTTCAGATTTAGCAAGAATATCTGTTTCAGTCAAGTCCTTGCTTAAGTTATGAAAGAAAAGGCTTACTCTGTAAGTGCTTGGATATTAGTGTTTGTTTTTTACAAATTTATTTCTTTTACGCCTTGCATTTGGATAAGGCTTCTGTCCAAGAGAAGAAGCAGTCGGTCACTTCAGCTCCAATTCATGGCTTATGACACCCAAGGGGAGGACATGTGCTGGGTCTTGGATTTGGGAGGGTGCCCTGCAAGGTAGGGAAAATATAGGGCCTTGGAGAAAAGAAGGGAGATGGGAGCCTGTGAGCAATGTCTACACAGTCTTCCTTTCCCCTTCACCATAGACAATGGTAAAATATGTATGGACTTTTAATTTCACATCTTTTCCCTTTTGGCAAACTCAAATCAAATTTCGTAGAGAATACAAGTAACACTGGTTGTTGTTTCCATGCAGAGAGGTGAAAATGACTAAATACTTTTGAATTTTTTTCAGTGTGTTTGTGCATATATTTTACAATCTATGAATCTTTTATAAAGAGCCTTGAGATAACACAGTGAATTTGCCTTTCTTATTTAAAATTTAAGCTGTAAAATATCTAAATTATACTTGTACATTAAATGCCAGTCATTGATTTCCCAACCAATAGGCTACATATATGTCTATTCATATTCATATATCTAATATACAGTTGGCCCTTGAACAACATGGGTTTGAGCTATGCGGGTCCACGTATATACATAGATTTTTTGGAGGCAAATACAGTATAGTACTGTAAATGTATTTTCTCTTCCTTAAGATTTTCTTAGTGGGGCACCTGGGTGGCTCAATCAGTTAAGCATCTGCCTTTGGCTCAGGTCATGATCCTGGGGTCCTGGGATTAAGCCCTGCCTCAGGCTCCCTGCTCAGCAAGGAGTCTACTTCTCCTTCTCCCTCTGCCCCTCCCCGCTCATTCTCTCTCTCTCAAATAAATACATAAAATCTCAAAAAAAGGATTTTTTAGTAACATTTTTTTTTTCTCTAGCTTACCTTATTTTAAGAATACAGTATATAACACGTAAAACATATAAAATATGTGTTAACCGACTGTTTATGTACCTGTAAGGCTTCCAATCAACAGTAGGGTATTAGTAATTAAGCTTGGGTGGGGGGCAAAGTTATATGTGGATTTTCAGCTGTGCGGGGAGTCAACACCCCTAACCCCCACATTGTTCATGGGTCAGCTGTATACACTATATAATTTTGGGGTCCATTCTCTCAATCTCTATCCATCCCCTCAAGCCCACAACCTGCCTGGTAGAGCATTGTATGCACAGTAGACATTTAGAAAATTTGCCATTTCTTAGCCAACCCCACTTTCTGTCCTGTTGAGCTTTCTGAAATATTAGACACTCCTATCTCCAATCTCCTTGGTACCAGAATTGGCACAATATTTCTACACATCTACACTTGGACAATGAGTAATAGCATCATCTAGGGAAGAACAAGTAGCAGATTCAAGAACTTCATTTCTTTTCAGCCTTTTATGCCAAGGCTAATTGCTTGTTTAAGTAAATGCATCTGACTTAAATAACAATTGAAGACGTTTTGGGATAGTTTTGAGTATTGAATTTCACATGCAGTGACCAAGGCTAAGAAAATTCAGGTTAATGTCCTGAAAACTTTTAATCAATATGGAGGCTTTTCCTTACAGAAAGAAATTGGCCTTGGCAATGGACAGAATCAAGGGTCAGAAGTTGAAATACCCTTGGTCAGACAGGTAATAGAAATGAGTCAAGTAGGTGGGGATTGTGATGAATTGGGACTGCTGTGACTGTTATAATAGGAAAGCAGGCCCAGGGTGGCCAGGTCATCCAATTTTTAAAGCCAATCCAAAAATTCAAATTCTATTTAAATGTGATATTTGAGTTTTAATTATTGAAAACTAATTCAGGAATATGGATTATTCTCATGGCTATCATTTTGCTTCCTCTAAGCTAACCAGAGACAGTTTATGGATTTTCCAATTGTTCTTTCCTCACCCTAGGAATTAACCATTATTCCGTTCTGACCTGTGACAGCTACATCACAGAGTGTAATGGGACATTACTGCGGGACACCTAAAGCTAAGTTCTGAGCAAGCATCATCTATTGAGCAGAAAATCTGTTCATATGTAAGTCTTTGAATATATTTGTTTCCTGTTAAAGTAGTGCTTCCGGTAAAAGTGCTGTACCTTGCATTGGAAATGGCTGGGAAAACCCCTCCTTTTGCAAGTGGGGGGCTAATTATTTAGTGACATATCCTCTGCCTCAGTTGAGGTTGGCTATAGTCCAGGTAAAAGAATGCCACAAATCAGTGGCTTAACAGGACCTTGGGGAGTTATAGCAAGGGACAGTTCGGAGAATTCACAGCTTACCCCAAAGAAAATCCCTACTCATATCTTTCATGGTAAATTGTGTCTAAAGGTTATTACATTCAAGGTGAACTTTACAGTATACATTTGTAGAGTGTTGTTCTTTACTTACTCACACTGATAAAACAGATCAGTTGATAGACAACCATGGCCCTGTGTCCCCAGAATGCTTTGTTTCTGTGGCCACCCTGTTCCTTGCCCTGGACTTCTCAGACCTCCCCGAAGATCCAGGCACTACAGTGTTAATACATGTCCCTGGACTGCAAAGGGCAGAGTCTGTTCTCTTTGCTAGTCAGTCCCCTAGCCATACCAACTTAAAATATCTTATTATTATTTTGGAACACTTGAACCAGAATGCCAGGACTCCCTAAAAAGCAACATAGTTTGGATGTTAGAATGTTTTATTCTTACTGCTTTCCTTCTAGTAGCCACGGGCCCTAGTGGGAAGCCTGAGATGAGTGGCAACAAACAGCTCAAGGAACATAACACATATTTTACTGAAAGCCAGAGGTCCTTTGTTCTAGTCCCAATATGTAGTGGATGCCCTGAAGCATATTTCATCTTACATTTTTCTATTATTGGAAAATTTTGACTGGCTAATTTTAAAACATAGATTTTTTTCCCCCTGCAAATATGCAGGTTCCACACACATACTCCGCAGTAGCTGAGAAACAGTTGGAGAATTCCCCATGTTCAGTGACCTCAAAGTCACACTTCAAGCTGTGCTGTGGTCTCTTGCTAGTACAATAAAACATATATGAGTTGTGACTGGCTGCAGAGTCAGGAGCGGGTATTTTAGGGTTTAATCATCTGGCTCCATTAATTTTGGTGGTTGCTGTACATCTTTCTATTTTTGTCTCCAGTTAGAACTGTCAGGAGAGGAAGGAGTCAACCAGATTTCTGCAAATGCTTTTGTAAAAATGTCATTTGCCAAATCAGATGTCCAAGACAGTGCTCACACTTTCACCAGTCTCCACACCCGTCACAGGCCTTCCCATAAATGACTACCCAAGAGCCTGGGCAGAGAGCAAAGATGAAGCAGGGAGCCAGAGAGAAAGTATGAGGAAACAGCTTGGCTTTCACAAACAAGCCTTTCCCCTAATTGCTCCCTCCTGTCACAGCCCCCATGGCAGCAGCGGCAGCCTCTGACCTCGGCTGCCGTGGTCTCCCCGGGTGATGGGCAGCCATGCATGAGCAGAGAGAGGAGCAGGACCACAGACCTGGAGAACAGACCTCCTTCTGATAAACATCAAAATCACATACTGTAGTTTTGAGATTGTAGGGGCTGAATTGTGTCTCCTCCCCCAATTCATGGTGAAATCCTAACCCCCCAGTGCCTGAGAATGTGACCTTGTTGGGAAATAGGGGCATTGCAGGTGTAATTAGTTAAGTAAACATGAGGTCATGCTGGAGTAGGGTGGGCCTTTGATCCAAATGACTGGCGTCCTTATTCAAAGAGATTTGGACCCAGATGCACAAAGGCAGCATGTCATATGACGACGGAGCCTGAGACAGGAGTGATGGGTCTATAAGCCTAGGAACAGCAAGGATTGCAGCAAACCACCAGAATTTAAGGAGAGACAAGGAAAGATTCTCCCCTGCAGGTTTCAGAGGGAACGTGGCCCCGAGGGCACCTTGATTTCAGACTTCTAGCCTCCAGAACTGCGATATAATAAATTCCTGTTGCGTTAAGCCACCCGCTTTGTTTTGACAGCCCCGGGACACTAATACAGAGACCAGGCCTCAACTGCCATGTCAAGAGGCAGAGTTTTGAATTTAAGTGCCTGTTAGAGTGCTCTACATATCTGACTTTGGGGGAATAACATCTGTGGGCTCACTGTGATGTTGATATTTTCCTACTTGGTGAACTTACATTGGAGGGGCATGAACACTCAGATTGAGAACGTGAACTCTGTTGTCATCCATGAGCTCAGTTACTTAGGGCCTGTGTGATCTTTGGAGTTAATCTCTTTACTTTTTAGGTTCCTCATCTGTAAAATGGGGTAATAATAGTATCTTCCTCACTTGATATAATCCATAAGGATTTAGTGAGGTAAAGCATTAATCCATGTTCATTTAGCAACTATTTATTGAGTCATGGCATGTGCTGCATTTACAATTAAGTAGGGAAAAATAAACAAGAAAAAAGACAACTAAGATAATTCGGACAAAGACTTGGGAAGAGATCAATAGGGTCTTGAAAAAAAAGTGTAAATGGTGGTGATCACTGGAGGAGGGGACGCACTTTAGATAAGAAATCCAAGGACTGCTTCTGTGAAGAGGTGAAATTTGAGCTGACACCGAAAGGATGAATAAGTGTTAGTGAGGTGAAAAGCTGGGGAAAGAGGGAGGAGGCTATGCAAGGCCCTGAAGTAGAAAGAACATGGCATATTCGAAATGTCTGTTCGGGTAAGGAGTAGATGGCTATAGTAGTTTTCTATTGCTGCCATAACAAATCACCACAAATTTAGCAGCCTAGAACAACATCTGTTTATTATCTCACAGTTTCTGGGGGTCAGAAGCTGAATTCTCTGCTAAGAGTTTGTCAAGGCAGAAATCAAGATAGCAGTCAAGGGTCTGAGGCTCAGGATCCTCATTGGTGGTTGGCACTTCTTTTTCACATTACCCATGTGGCTCTTTGCATTTTCAAGCTGGCAACAGCAGACTAAGTCCTTCTCAGGTTTTGGTCTGCCTGCCTTGCTTGCCTCTGCTTTAAGGGCTCATGTGATTTTATTGGACCCACCTGGATAATCCATGCTACTCTCCCTATTTTAGAGTCCATTGTTTAGCCCCTTAAACATATTCACTGTAACATATTCACGGGCGTGATACCTCATCAGATTCACAGTCTTGGGGATTGGGGTGTGGAGTCTTCTCACCCGCTGTAATTCGCCTACCACATTCTATGACTGTGGAGAGGAATCTGATGATGCAGGACCTTATGGATCATGGTGAAGATTTTGAAATCTAATTTAATGGCAATAATTATAATAATTATTATCATGTAACTACTATGTATAGCATCTATTTATTAGCACTGAGCACTTTGCCAAACATTACAAAACATTATCTCATTGGATCCTCCTAATAGCCTTTTCAGAAAAGTACCACTATACTCAATTTACAGATGAGGAAATTGAGGCTCAAGTGATTTGAGACTATAACTCCTGGTGAATCCCTACTTAAACCCAGATCTGCCTAGTTCCAAATTCCATTATCATTTTTATTTTAAATCCTCCTTATTTAGACATGCGTTTAAGATATATAGGTATTAAAGAGGGCATGTACTGAATGGAGCACTGGGTGTTATACGCAAACAATGAATCATGGAACACTACATCAAAAACTAATGATGTAATATATGGTGGTTAACATAACATAATAAAAGAAAAAAAAGAAAAAAGATATTTTTAGAGGTTTCAATAGGGACTTTTCTGTTCTTCTGGGTAAAAGCATAATTGCATCTAACTAGATGTTTTTCTGTTTGAGTCTCTTAACCATGCCTAGGGGAACCCTAGTGATTCCAATCATTACATCGTAGCCCAGGACTAGAGCAGATTTGGCATTTTATGTATGAAAAAGTCTTAAAGAATCTCCGGAGCTCCAAGAACCAAAGCTTGTTCAAGTTTTGATATACTTTTCTCAATACTCAGTTTGTGGACTTTTCATTTTCATGGGCCCAGTAGGGGTCTGAATACTATCTCCTGCTTTGCCTTTGGAAATACCTTGATTTTTGTTGAGGGCATTGGACTTGGAAATTTTTCAATGTAGGAAGGACACATTATAAGGCACTAAGGCAGTGTTCAATCATGGGGCCATGGCATCCACATTCTGATCTTTAAGAATCTCATTAATTATCTGTATTTTGATGACAGTTAGAAACCTGGTCATTTTCATGAATTTTCCTAATAGCTAGACAGAATCTTGCAGTCCTGGGGATTATAGGGGAGCACATTTTTACTTGAGGCTGAAGAATATGCCTTGCTCTTATCCCGCTGGCTTCCCTATTCACCTCTTGGTCCACCTTGCCAAGGATAAAGTTCTAGAGGTCTGACTCCATGCTGGGGACAAGAGGTGACTAGTCACACATTAGTTCTTACTCCCCATCAGCTGTCTACATACAGTGGTCCCTTGTGTTTAAGGGTCTGGTAGACAGGAGATGCAGAGGACTAGAGTTGTGGAGCCCACCTCCAGGCGGTAGTCAAAGCCATTCCAAGGGCCTGGGGGGAAGATGGACTGTTCTTCTCTAGGTAAGCAGGTGTAAATGTTGCAGGAGTAGAGGCAATCAGGGAAGGTATGTCCCACTGATTGGAGCTGTGTCCTGGGAGATTGCCCGGCGGGCCTATTTTTGCAGAAATGGTCCAGTCCCAGTTCCCAGGTGCCTGCTGATTCAGGGCAATTCATCATTAGTTAATATTTCAGTGCCTATCGAGCGCTGCTTCCCTGTGCTCTCTGTAGCTCCAGAAATGCTTGCTTGGGGATGTGCGGCTAGGACCCAGAACTCCAGGAGAGAATAAGAAACACACGTGCATTCCCATTGCCAAAAACCACTTCTTTGCAGCTGCAGAACAGAAACAGATATCAACACATTTAAGCCATACAGGAGGGGGAAGAATTCCACCCCAAATGAAACTTTGTTTGCCAAGTTTCTCGCTAGTCTTTCCTATACGGGGGGTAGGAAACATTCCCAGAAGAGGATGGCAAGTGAAGTTATGACAAACTTAACCGACTGAGCCACCCAGGTGCCCAAAGTTACGACAAACTTAAAAAAGGCAGTTTGCAAGGGAACGCGATCTTCAACAAATGAAAAAGTGTAAATGGTAATATTCCAGCAAATTAGCTCCTAGAGAAGCCCTTAGGCAGAACTGTAAGCCACTATAATTAAGGATTCGGAAAATATCAGTATTTAATTAGAACCTCTTTTCTTGGTGAAATGCTGTTGTGTTGCTCTAACTTCAGGTGTAAGCAACTAAACATACCCATTTCGAAAACATGTTTTGTTGCAAGCCTAGAATCAATGCTAATGTTAATTTGCTTATCTTGTGGCTTATCTTGTGTTTCCGATTAGAGCTGAATTTTAAGAGCATTTTATCTTTAATTCCTGAATACAGCCATCTCCAGTTCCCAGGCTGTTACAGGTATTTATTCACACACACTGGGGAACATCCCATAAACCTACCAACTCCTCTGTAATCTAATAAACACGGTTCCTCTAATATTTAATGCATATTTCTGGCAGTTGTTTTAGACAAGGAGTTTTCAAATCCATTCCCAATGTAATCAAATATCTTGACAATAGCAAAATGTTTCAGCTTTATCCCTTAACAACATTATAGAAATTGGCTTGTGCCACATGAAATGCTGATTAAAACACACACACACGCACGCATGCACACACGGAATACCTGGTGCCTGACTCACGATCAGTCTTAGGCCCCACTCTTTGCACCTGGAAAATTCCAGACAACAGATAAACCTTTATTCCTTTGCCTATATAGGGACGCATGTAACTCAAAATGTTTTCCCGCCGTGATGGAGAAGATGAGGCATTATCAAGACTAACGCTACAATTTAATGCTTCAGAGGAACGAGTGTATATCATCACTCCCTCCGTAGCCAAGCACACTAATTAATATTTATTGCACCTGTCAAGCCAGGAGCCACAGCCAATCCATTCCTGTGGCAGTTCAATGGGAGACTGGACACCGTATTTCTCCTTGGCAGACACGTTTGGGTCATCAGCAAAGACAAAAGCCCCTCACCCCAGCGAGACGTCCTAAACGCTGGCTTTTCTCTTGCAAAATTAAACCATTAATTCTGTTCCTGTTAATTTTTCTCCTTGTTGGAGATTGCTGTAAAAAAGGAAGTGAGGGGAGGATGGAGAAAGGATGAGAAGCAGCTGCACGTTCAGGATCAGCTGTCGAACGTATTTATTAGAACAAGGGCTTTTGGAACCCATGACCTTTGCTTTGTATCAGACATCCCTTAAAGGTTACAGACATGTTGGGAGAGAGATGGTTATAAATCCTCCTGAAGTTTAATCAAAAGCGGCTGACGACCCAGCAGTAAATATGTTATTAAAACTCTTTGGCTTCAAACTTGGTTCAGCATTGTCAATACACCTCCATCATCAACAGGTAGCTGGCAGTGGAATTAATTAAGCTAGGGTAAAATAATAAATGAATTCTCATATTGCACCTACATCAAGGAATTTGGCACTCGGCACAGAGAAGTTTCTATCAAGGCTGTGAATCATTCTGTAGCACATCTGAGTAAACCCAGCACGGCTGTGGAACGAAGTTTTCTCAAAAATTTAATTAGGAGAACATGTAAACCGTACTGGAGAAAAGTAGGGCACCAAATGCTGCTTTATTTATTTTATTTTACTTTTTTGCTAATTCTATCAGGAGCACCTCTGTCATTAGAACCACATGACCCAGACTGTCAAGCTCTTGATTAACAGGAGGAATACCCATGAACTGATCACCGAAGATTATCTGGGCCATTAAATTCTCCCTTTGACATAACTACTCTTCCCTTGAGGATGACAATATATTTTTTTTAATTTTTAATTTTTTTAGAGATTTCATTTATTTATTTGAGTGGGAGAGCGTGAGAGAGCGAGCACGAGCAGGGGGAGTGGCAGAAGGAGAAGCAGACGTCCCGCTGAGCCGGAAGCCTGAAGAGAGAGGCTCCATCCCCAGATCCTGGGATCATGACCTGAGCCGAAGGCAGATGCTTAACCGACTGAGCCACCCAGGTACGCCGAGGATGACAATATTAACGCTGATGATAACAAAGCAAGAAGAGCAATAATAAAAGAGCTAGCAGATTCTGAGCTGGTATGATGCCCCAGGGACTAAATGCTTTACATACATTATCTCATTTAATTCTTACAACCCTTGGAGGCAGGAGTTATTAGGTCCATTATAAACAGATGAGGAATGGAGGTATAGAGGATGCTTGTAACCAATATCACTCAGGTATAGTCTGTTACACTCCAAAGCTGTTCTCCTGACTATTGCCTTGTCTCTAGGATGGAGGCTACTTCGGAGGGCGGTGGGGTAGTATGAGAAGAATTCATTTACACGGGAGAGCCACACCTCTGCAACCTCTCTAGTGCTGTCCCCTGGCTCCTGCTTGGGTCCATATTTCCCTGGGGCAGTGTTGTTCATGTCCTGATCTCTGATTTTGAGCTCCTTTCTCCCAAACTCTCCCCATCCAAACTTCTCCCCAGGGTCCATGATGGCTTGCTGGTTACCTTCACTATATGTTACTCATTTGTGGTAAGGTCCATGCTTCTCTCATCAGTGCCTAATATGATTCTTTGGGAGCCTTCTATTCTCTTATTCCATTTCTCTTCTGACTAATCGATGGGCCTGGCACATACATCCAATTGCTGTCTGCAACATCATCGATTACTCCTCTCACAGTGCATTACGGCCGCACCAATAATGTTTCCCCAAAACCACCCTACAGTGTGTTTGTGGGTTTACCACTGCTAGAGACTTTGAAAGCCAATTTAGTTATTTCTAATTTTTTATTGGGGGCGTGGTTGTCAATGATGACTTATTTGGGGTTGGTAGTGACCAGGTTGAAGAGAGATTCTTAAAATCCCAGAGCCAAGAAGACTGTACAGACCACTGGGCTTTAGAAAGAGCCTTTCCACTCACTAGGCTGGCCAGTCACCTAATGCCTTAGCCTCAGATTCCTCACTGTAACTTGGGGATATTTATTCCCCTTTCCATAGCGTTGTTAGAAAGATTAAATGAGATGATATATACAAAACCTTCGGCGCAGCGTACGCGCTCATTATTATTAGATGTTTTGCATATAGTTTTCCAAGGGTCGTTTTCAAAGGGTGGTCCTCCAAACAGGAGCAGGGGTATTGCCTGGGAACATGTTAAAGTGTAAATGCCTGGGCCCACCCTAGACCTACTGAATCAGAACTTCTGGGTGTGGGTCCCAGTTATTGCATTTTAACAAGCCCTCATGTGATTGTGATGCTCTAATGTTTGGGGACCACTGGCCTACATTCCAAGGCTTCTCCTTGGCAAGAGTTACATTTTGATGGCTGGACACCTGTTTTCCCCTTCCTCTCTTCCTCGTTTGGTTAATGATGACGGCCGCTTGCTCACCATCTTTCTCCTCTTCGCTCTTGGTGTGGGGTAGAGGATTCAGCTGGCTTCCCTATTCAAAGTAAGATTTCGACTGGGAAACTTTGCTCCACTAGGGGCTCATCTGTCTTTCTAATGTCTCCTGCTTCCCATGCTGTTCTAGTGGAAATCGTGGGACCCTCCCGGTAGGAGCTGATTCTATGCTCTGTGGATTGTCTGCCTCACTTTGTAGTCCTGATGATTATTCCTAATAATAATAATTACTGAAAGCTTTTCTTTGACTTGATTACTGCTTCATGCTGAAGAAAAAAAAAAACTCCCTTCAATTTTTTTTTTTCCTTTTCTGAGGCCTGACAAATGACTATTACCATGTTAAATCATTCACCTGTGTAAAGCAAAGATTTTTATTTATGTCTCTGATGTTTGTTCTTAATATCTTTAGAAAAACATAGAATTTATATTAAATTGTAAATGGGGACTTTCACTCTAAACAAAGGTCGGCAGCTTTTCCCTTTTCCATACTTAATTCAACTCTGGAAGACTGGTACACGCATCATTTCCTCCTCATGTCTGTTTCACTGTTGAGTGAAGTGTTTTGAATTAATTTTGTTAAATTATTAATAGCTCACTATTGGAAAACATTCCAGCTCCAGAGTTTGTATTTCATCAAGCGCCGTGAAGTAATATGGTAGATTTCATGCACACGAATGAATATGCTTCTAGTGGTTAGGTGAAATTTTGGCTCTGGCCTACGCACAATGAATTCTCATGAAGATATAATTTAATAACAAAGTGGATATTTTAGTTTTCATTAAATCAGGACAGTTTCCTGGGAATCAAATGATTAGAATTACAGAATGGGTTGGGTCATTCATTTATTTCATTGAAATGTGCTAGGCACTCTGTTAGGCACTGGCAGTATGGGGGACGAAAGGAGACATGGGCTTTGCCCCTAAGGACCTTATGGTCTAGTGAAGAAGACAATCAACGAATCACCAGAATAAATGTAAAATGACAACCATGGTAACTGTTATAAAAGAAGGGAAGAAGGTACGTGTTAGCATATGACAGAGAAATTGACCTGGTCTTTCCTGGGAAGTGGTGTTTCCTCTGAGGTGAGGCAGGAGTATGATTATTTCAGGAAAAGGGGTAGGATGGTCATGGGAAAGGGTACTTCAGAGAGATGGAACAACATGTACAAATGTCCTGTGGCAGGAGGGAGCATAGCTTCTAAGTGGGGCTGAGACAAGGTCAGTGTGGCTAGGAGTCAGGGAACAATGACGGCCCATCAAGGAGTTTAAAGCAGAGGAAGATGTAAATATATTTAGGTTTTGGCAAGATCGCTCTGGTTGCAGTGTGGGGCGTGGGGTTGTCAGGAGACCAGAATGAATGTAGGCAGACTAGCCAGCAGGCTATTTCAGAAGAGATAGCACAAAAGGGCTGGATTGGGGTAGAAGTGGCAGAGATGGAGAGAAGGAGTGAATGTAAAGATAATGACAGGATGGTGATGGGCAATAGGTGATTCTCTGATTCTGGTGTGCATATGGGTACTGTTAGCAAGTTAAGAGACCCCTGGAAGAAAACCAGTTTTGCCAGGGAGCTCATGTCTGCTTTTGGACTGTCGAGTGTGGTGAGCCAAGGGAGGGCAGGATATGTGGGTCTGGAGCTCAGAGGAAAGTCTGAAATAGTATATGTACATTTATATTTATCTGTATGTATGTGGTGATGCATCTACAGGCATGGATGAGACGATGGGGCATAGATTCCTACTTTAAGGAATAGGAAGGAATACATTTAATGCTAAGTAGAGGAGAGGACGAGAAGGAATGGCCAGAGGCAGGGAAGGAAATGAGAGTGAGGTATTGCTGAAGCTGAGGAAAGGAAGTATTTCAAGAGAGCAGGAGTGGCCGACAGAGCCAAAGCATGCCAAGAGAAAAGGCCAGCAAAAACATCTACTGGATATGGAGAAACCCGTGGTTTGGTTTGTCTGACACTGGATCTTGGGAAAACAATGAGTGATGATAACATAACAGTGGTCCCTGAGAATAATTGCAATATGTACTGTTGAGGTTATGCATCTCTCCCTACCTGAACCCATCTCCGGCCCGAGAGGGAGGAGAACAGGGAAGAAGACCCCCTGAGGTATGAAAGGTAGGGAAGTATATACAAAAGTATGCTCTGGAGGCAGACGTCAAAGTTTACATTTTGACTCCAAACTACTGAGCTTGGCTGGATTTCTTTATCTCCCTAAATCTGTAAAATGAGCATAACTATCTTACAGGTACTTGTGAGGATTAAGCAGATATGGACCAAAAGCTTAGCAAGGTACCTAGCCCACAGTAAAGGGTAAAAACAATTGTTCGGGGGCGCCTGGGTGGCTCGTTAAGTGTCTGCCTTCGGCTCAGGTCATGATCCCAGGGTCCTGGGATCGAGCCCTGCATCGGGCTCCCTGCTCGGCCAGGAGCCTGCTTCTCCCTCTCCCACTCCCTCTGCTTGTGTTCCCTCTCTAGCTGTCTCTCTCTCTCTCTGTGTCAAATAAATAAATAAAATCTTTAAAAAACAAAACAAAACAAAACAAAAAACAATTGTTCGTTTAATAACTGAATGATGGGTTTCAAACAGGGAATGAGGAAGTGATATGCATTTTAGCAACACGGCTATATCATCTATCATCTATCATCTGTCTATCATCTCTTTAAATGGCTTCATAATTAGAAGAATATTTATCATCTATCTAAATGGCTTCATAATTGGAAGAATAACAATAACTAAATACAAAGAATGCTCATTTCTGTTACCATGGAAGGGGGTTTCTAATAGTGTGCCATAGTCCTTTGCTCCAGGCCAGGTCATTTACCTTTTCAGTTAATGCTTTTCATGAGGATGTAAAAACAATATTATGAAATGTACGGATGATAAGATGATATGAATGCAGAGTGATAGTAAATATAACCTGTGACAAAATAAAGGTTGAAAACAAAACAAAACAAATGGTCAGAATCAAATCAGACAGAAATTTAACAAATCAACTATTGAGTCTAATAAACCAACTGCACAAATTCAGGACAATACAATTCATGTGGTTTTTTGGTAAGAGATTTAGGTTTTGAATGGACAGTGAGTTCTATATAAGGCCATGATGGGAGACAGCTGCCCCCCAAAAGCTGTGTAGACACTGCTGTAATCAATGTAATTCAGTTTCTCTCTTCTTTTGGGGCCTCATCTAAACTACATTTCCCAACCTCCCTTGTGTCTGGTTTTTGCCAATGGAACACAGGAAAATGTGCTTCTCCTCTGGGCCAAGGCAGTTAAGGGAGAGCACTAAGTCTTCTCCCTAATTTCACTTTTCCCTTGACTTAGGGCTAGACCCAGTGGGGCACTCTGAGGACCTAGGAAGTGCCAAAGCCCGGGTCCGTGAAGGAATGTTGAGGAGAGCCTTTCCCCTGCCCTTACCTCCTGATCTGTAACTTCATGTCACCTAAGAAGTGAGAAAAAACCCAAACTAGCCCGCGCGCTGGAGCTTCTCGCTCTCGCTCTCGCTCGCCTGCCCACTCCCTTGCTAACTCGCGCTTTCGCTCGCGCTCTCCTCGCGGATCGAAGGGGCTCTAGCCACAGCCTCTGGCTGGGAAGGGAGACAGAGGCGGCGGCTCAGGGGGAACGAGGCTGCAGTGGTGGTGGTGGGAAGGTGTCAGGCGAGGACGAGCAGCAGGAGCAAACTATCGCCAAGGACCTGGTCGTGACCAAGTATAAGATGGGGGGTGACATCGCCAACCAGGTACTTCGGTCTTTGGTGGAAGCATCCTGTGCAGGTGTGTGGGTACTGAGCCTGTGTGAGAAAGGTGATGCCATGATTATGGAAGAGACAGGGAAAATTTTCAAGAAAGAAAAAGAAATGAAGAAAGGTATTGCCTTTCCCACCAGCATTTCAGTAAATAATTGTGTATGTCACTTCTCTCCTTTGAAGAGCGACCAGGACTATATTCTCAAGGAAGGTGACTTGGTAAAAATTGACTTTGGGGTCCATTTGGATGGATTTATCACTAATGTGGCTCACACTTTCGTGGTTGACGTAGCTCAGGGGACCCAAGTAACAGGGCGGAAAGCAGATGTCATTTAGGCAGCTCACCTTTGTGCTGAAGCTGCCCTACGCCTGGTCAAACCTGGAAACCAGACACACAAGTGACAGAAGCCTGCAACAAAGTTGCCCACTCGTTTAATTGCACACCAATAGAAGGTATGTTGTCCCATCAATTGAAGCAGCATGTCATCGATGGAGAGAAAACCATTATCCAGAATCCCACAGACGAGCAGAAGAAGGACCATGAAAAAGCTGAATTTGAGGTACATGAAGTATATGCTGTGGATGTTCTTGTCAGCTCAGGAGAGGGCAAGGCCAAGGATGCAGGGCAGAGAACCACCATTTACAAAATGAGACCCTTCTAAACAGTATGGCCTGAAAATGAAAACTTCGCGTGCCTTCTTCAGTGAGGTTGAAAGGCGTTTTGATGCCATGCCATTTACTTTAAGAGCATGTGAAGATGAGAAGAAGGCCCGGATGGATGTGGTGGAGTATGCCAAACATGAACTGCTGCAGTCATTTAATGTTCTCTATGAGAAGGAGGGTGAATTTGTTGCCCAGTTTAAATTTACAGTCCTGCTCATGCCCAATGGCCCCATGCGGATAACCAGTGATCCCTTTGAACCTGACCTCTACAAGTTTGAGATGGAGGTCCAGGATGCAGAGCTAAAGGCCCTCCTCCAGAGTTCTGCAAGTCAGAAAACCCAGAAAAAGAAAAAAAAAGAAGGCCTCCAAGACTGCAGAGAATGCCACCAGTGGGGAAACATTAAAGAGAATGAAGCTGGGGACTGAGGTGGGTCCCATCTCCCCAGCTTGCTGCTCCTGCCTCATCCCCCTCCCACCACACCCCAGGCTCTGTGAAGTGCAGTTCGTCTTCTCCACCCAGGACCGCCAACAGAGCAGGGTCTCCCTGCCCCCATCCCTGTCCCCACCCAATCCCTTCCAACAACAACCAGCTCCAACTGACTCTGGTCTTGGGAGGCCAGGCTTCCCAGCCACCAAAGACTACTTTAAATAGAAAAGAGAAATTGAATAATAAAATCAGGAGTCAACAAAACAAAACAAAACAAAACAAAAAACCCAAACTATTATGGGTTAAGCCATGGAGATTTGGGGACTAGTACCACAATGACCACCATTATTTCTCACTAAAAAATCAACAACCACCAAAAATAGAAATGAAACAAAACCACTTTAGTTTTTCGTGATATTAATAGAAGTATGGTGTCCAATTTAATGGGAAATGATATTCTGATAGAAATTGTCCAGGAAGATACTAATGACTTGACCAAGATTTTGTTTTCTATTAGTAGAGCTATAGACCACAGCCTGATTTTTAGGTTCTTGGCTTCACACAAGAAGACATGGACACGTTGGGAGATATCTTGGCATACACTAAACATTCAGTAAGTATCTGTCAATGAATAAATATTAAAATGTATATGTTCAATGGTATGACCACAAGAGAGGTGGTAAATTGAATCCATGTCCTATTAAGGCTGAGATTATTCAGCCCGGAGAAAATGAGACAGGATCCGTAACACCAACTATTAAAAGTACTATTTTGTAGAAGAAGTATTAGATCAGTTCTCTGGGAGCCCACCAGGTGGAACTGGAATAATAGCTTAAAGTTAGACATTTCTGTTCATTGTATGATGATGGAACTTATGGAAGTCCCTCATCAGTCAGAGATGTTCAAAGAAGTAATCTCTAACAGCATTTGAAGTGTTTAAGCAAAGAGTGAGTGACCATCGGTTGGGGGATATTATGGAAGAAATTCAAGTACTGAATGGAATCCTGGATAAGATGCACCTTAAGACCTCTTATAACCTTAAGGTTCTATGTTCACATGGTTCTAAAATAAATTTCATCTAGAGATAGTGTCAACAATCTGTGGTGGGCCACACCTAAATTGTCTACAGTGAGAGAAAAAGTCTTTTTCATCTTTTAAATAGTAGTACTATTTTGTTCCTTGTAGAGCAGAGATGATGAATACTTGTCCCAACTGTCTTCTCCAGATTGCTAAATGTGGCTCTGCCTGATAATTTTTTAAATCTTTTTTTATATTATTATTATTATTTTTATTATGTTATGTTAATCACCATACATTACATCATTAGTTTTTGATGTAGTGTTCCGTGATTCATTGTTTGCGTATAACACCTAGTGCTCCATGCAGAACGTGCCCTCTTTAATACCCATCACCAGGCTAACTCATCCTCCTACCCCCCTCCCCCTAGAACCCTCAGTTTTTTTTCAGAGTCCATCATCTCTCATGGTTCGTCTCCCCCTCCGATTTCCCCCCCCTTCATTCTTCCCCTCCTGCTATCTTCTTTTTCTTTTTCTTCTTCTTCTTTTTTTTAAACTTATAATGTATTATTTGTTTCAGAGGTACAGGTCTGTGATTCAACAGTCTTACACAATTCACAGTGCTCACCATAGCACATACCCTCCCCAATATCTATCACCCAGCCACCTCATCCTTCCCACCCCCCACCACTCCAACCCTCAGTTTGTTTCCTGAGATTCAGAATTCCTCATATCAGTGAGGTCATATGATACATGTCTTTCTCTAATTGACTTATTTCACTCAGCATAATACCCTCCAGTTCCATCCACGTGTTGCAAATGGCAAGATCTCATTCCTTTTGATGGCTGCATAATATTCCATCATATATATATACCACATCTTCTTTATCCATTCATCTGTCGATGGACATCTTGGCTCTTTCCACAGTTTGGCTATTGTGGACATTGCTGCTATAAACATTGGGGAGCACGTACCCCTTTCGATCCCTACTTTTGTATCTTTGGGGTAAATACCCAGTAGTGCAATTGCTAGATTGTATGGTAGCTCTATTTTCAACTTTTTGAGGAACCTCCATACTGTTTTCCAGAGTGGCTGCACCAGCTTGCATTCCCACCAACAGTGTAGGAGGGTTCCCCTTTCTCCACATCCCCGCCAACATCTGTCATTTCCTGACTTGTTAATTTTAGCCATTCTGACTGGTGTGAGGTGACATCTCATTGAGGTTTGATTTGGATTTCCCTGATGCTGAGCTATCAAAATACCATCAACTTTTTTCAAAGAAATCGAACAAATAATCCTAAAATTTATATGGAACCAGAAAAGACCCCGAATAGCCAGAGGAATGTTGAAAAAGAAAAGCAAAGCTGGCAGCACCACAATCCCGGACTTCAAGCTCTATTACAAAGCTGTCATCATCAAAACAGTATGGTACTGGCACAAAAACAGACACATAGGTCAATGGAACAGAACAGAGAGCCCAGAAATGGACCCTCAACTCTATGATCAACTAATCTTCGACAAAGCAGGAAAGAATGTCCAATGGAAAAAAGACAGTCTCTTCAACAAATGGTGTTGGGAAAACTGGACAGCCACATGCAGAAGAATGAAACTGGACCATTTCCTTACACCACACACAAAAACAGACTCCAAATGGTTGAAAGACCTAAATGTGAGACAGGAGTCCATCAGAATCCTAAAGGAGAACACAGGCAGCAACCTCTTCGACCGCAGCCACAGCAACTTCTTCCTAGAAACATCACCAAAGGCAAGGGAAGCAAGGGCAAAAATGAACTGGGCCTTCATCAAGATAAAAAGCTTTTGCACAGAAAAACAAACAGTCAACAAAATCAAAAGAGAGCCAACAGAATGGGAGAAGATACTTGCAAATGACATATCAGATAAAGGGCTAGTGCCCAAAATCTATAAAGAACTTCTTAAACTCAACACCCAAAGAACAAATGATCCAATCAAGAAATGGGTAGAAGACATGAACAGACATTTTTCCAAAGAAGACATCCAAATGGCCAACAGACGCATGAAAACATGCTCAATATCTCTCGGCATCTGCCTGATAATTTTTTATCATGAAAACAATATCCATAGGAGGGCTTTCCTTACAAGTGGTCTTGAACCACTGTAGAGAATTTTTAATTGAAGCTCAATTGATTTGAAATCTATTGCATATCAAGTTGTGTTGCTCTGAGTGCCCACCAAGTGCCAGGAGCTCTATAGGTTACAGGTGCCTTCAGTAAGATTCCATTCTAAGCAGTTAAAGTCAGCTCTGCCCCTGAAGGTGACAAAGACCTGGAGCATGAACCCAGCTTTGTGCACACTGTGTCTTGTAAGAAAACTGCGGATATCTCCTGAGTGTTTCCATTCACAAAACAGAGGCCCAGCAATTGGTTTTCCTGAGAGGGATACTGTAAAGATAAAAGAAAATCTGTGTGAAGGTGTTTTGACTTTTTAGGAGAAATAAAAGAAGCTTTGGAGAGTAGAGCCAGGGTTTACGTCAGCTATTCTTTTAAGAAAATACTTTGAGTCTAAAGGACAAACCTCTGATCAACTAGGACCTTGATGTAAATGTCAAGGAATCCAGTACTTTTATTTTGATATCTATATTGTCTATTCACTTTGCAAACTCTCAAGAAGCTTGACCTCATGGAATTATAGAAATAAAGTCATGGACAAAATTTATGTTAGAAGGAAAGAAAGAAAAGAAAGAAAGAAAAAAAAGGAAAAAGAAAGAAAGGAAAGAAAGGAAGGAAAGAAAAAGAAAAAGAAAAGAAAGAAAAGAAAGAAAAGAAAGAAAGAAAGAAAGAAAGAAAGAAAGAAAGAAAGAAAGAAAGGAAGGAAGGAAGGAAGGGTGGGCCTCATTCTCTCATGGGTTCCATAGGATGCTTACCAGTGAAGTCTTCAACTGAAAAATTAATATGGTATACCTAAAAATCTAAGATTCCCTTTATTGCCACATTAATATATAAAAATCAAAGATCATTAACAAGAAAAAATTATTTGTCTGAGGGTGAGTTGACTAAATGGTTAGTATTTAATAAAACCAATAGGGGTAAGATTAGAAGCTTCATGGAAATTTCCATCTGGCACAATTGTAAAAAGGTATAGAAGCAAGAGAATAAAGTGCATAGTGTATATTACTCTAAGAAAGGATGTAAATTTAAAAGAAGTAGTATGTTGAAGTTTGATGAGGGTTGTGAGTTTTGGAGGAATATTTAGATTCTTTCCATGAGGCCACTGATATCCTCAAGGGGCTGTTAATTCCCTCTGAAACTTTTAATACCTTAATATGTTCTGCAAATATTTTCTGAGTAAACACTAGGAATGAATACATTGAATTTTAAAGTGAATTCTTGATTTTATTCACGGTTGTCATGCATTCTATTTCAAATACCACTCTGGCAGAAAAAGCTCTAATTTGAGAGAAATACCAGGTAGTTCTACGTAATATAATGAAATCAGCAGGACTTGAGGCTCTTCACACTCTCCTCCATTTGCTCTGCTAACAAGGGCTTTGCCTCCATTCAGGAAACTCTCACACATCTCTCCCCCCCTCACCCCCCCGCAATGTGTCAGGTCCTTCATTGGGCATGAGAGACACAAGGGATGTGTGACTCAGAGTCCCTGCCTCAGAGGAGCTCACGGTCTAGAGCCGCCGTGAGAAGATTTATCCAGTGCTCTAATACTGGGCTTAGAATGAATTTGAGGCTAGATTAACCAGGAACAACCTATGAACAGTTACTTAGCTTTGATTATCCTTTTCTTGAATCTTTTTCTTTCTTGAAGGATAATGTCTTGGGCTGTGAATCCCATAGATTCAGGGCTCAGAAATAAAATACTTCAAGTCCAAAGGATGGACCCTCCTTTATTCCTGTTGTCTGGTGGGGTGCTCTGCATCTTGGGCATATTTAATTAATTTCCCACACACTGGCTGCTCTCACCACACTTAAGAGTATTTGCAGTTGTTATGGACTTAATTGTGTCCCCTTAAAATTCATAATTTGAAGTCCTAATACATCATACCTTAGAATGTGACTGTATTTGGAGATAAAGTGTTTAAAGAGGTAATTAAGGTGAAGTGAGGTCATATTTGTGGACCCTGATCCAATCTGACAGGTGTCCTCAGAAGAAGAGGAAGAGGACTAGGGATGCACACACTCAGAGGAAAGGCTGTGTGAGGACACAGTGAGCAGTGGCCATCTGCAAGCCAAGAGAGAAATCTCAGGAGAAACCGAACCTGCTAAAACCTTGATCTTGGACGTCTAGCCTCCAGAATGGGGAAGAAATAAATTTCTGCTCTTGAAGCTGCGCAGTCTGTGGTATTTTGCTATGGCAGCCTGAGCTGACTAAGACAGCAACTATTTTTGATACCACTCCATTTTTGGTAAAGTTGCCAAATTGAGCAGTCATCCCCAAATTCTCCTCCAGGTTCTGCAATGGCCCCTCTGAACCCCAACCATTTTCTCGTGCCTCTATGATGAAAGTGCTCTCGTTGTCTGTTCCAGATTTTCCATAAGATTTGAAAAATTTCAAGGCTAAAGAAGAAGAGGAAAATCCATTTTTCTCTTTGAACTCCACCAAAGTCACCTCAGGAAAGGCTTGATTGTCACCTTGTTCTCTCCCCAGGAGATGGGGATGGAGAAGCTGGCTGAGATGTAATGCTGAGTCTCTGCAGTGACATTTGTCTCAAAATGTACCAAAGAAACTACACTAGTGGGAGCAAAGGTTGGCCCTGCAGAGGGGCAGTATTGGGTTAACTTCTTAAAATCCCAGGTGTTGGAAATGTACCTGCAGGAGCTTCATAAAGATAGGTATATTCTAAGGCAGAAACACTAATAGGAGTTCAAATTAAAGAAATGACATGAAATTGCATTTCTTAAGGAGGAAAATAACACTCAGGAACATTAAATGATTTAATTATGCTTGAAAGAGCTTCTCGAGCTAAAAATGTAACAAAAGCAAAGCGTGTTGGGATATAAAGTTTGAGAAAGCAGCCATAAGAAAAATCTTGAAAGCAAAGTACGTAATCATCCATAGCCATATCGAGGGCAAAGAGGACCCTCCATTAACATTCATTTTGTTTTTTCTAGGACAAGGATCCGGAAGAACAGAGCAATACTTTTGTGTATTATTGAGGCTTAATTATCCCTAGTGGGAAGAAATACTGTGAGCCTTAAGATTCTTCATCTTAATAGTTCTCAAATATATTAATGTACATTTAACACATAGCATTAAAATTAGTCAATAGTTCTTCTAGTTTCCTTAAGGACACACATAAAAAATGACCATTCTCAGAAGCAGTTGTTGAGATGATAGCAAATACTTTGTCATTAACACCTGAAAAATTTTATGTGTGTGTGTATGTGTATAACATAATTTACATATATATATATGTAAATTGGGACATTCCATACATGCCAGTATTTACTATATTCTAACTCTATTTGGAAAAGGGTCATGGGCATATTTACCCCCAAATGTTTTTCTCGTAATGAACTAGCATCCTGAATGGAATCTATGACTTAAATAGATTCTTGAGCCACCTCTGCATCCTCCAGTTTCAGTTCTAAAGTTTAAACAGAATACAAAATGGCCCATGTGGACTGGGGCGCAAAGTCCCCTTGACTGAACAGTTCCTGGTATGGTACAAATTTTCTTTTATGGTGCCAATTAGTGTCTGACTTGTCTTTTTGCCATGTGATGAATTAAAAATGCATGATTTGGAGGCTGGAAAGCTAACCAGCTTCTGGATAGAATCCCCTGGACACTGCCATTCTTCCAGTTGATCTCTTTGCCCTCCCTGTGTTGGCAAGTACCGCCTCTATCGCCCACTGCTTACATCTTTCCCTAACAGATGGTTCTTTTTACTAGTCAAGATCCAATCTGGTGATTTACTTTAATATGCTTTGGCCTAAAGAATACCCATGACAGACAGCTAGCACAGCCTCCCGAAGCAAAATTTTGCAAAGGAGAAGTTAAGTAGACACATGCTATCTAGACCGCATTCCATTTTATGCACCCCATAAATCAGAATATTTGTCAACAACAATTAAAATGTAGTTTCCCCGGTAATAAACATTACAGGGAGGAACAAATCAAGTTTCATTTATTCTGTCAGAAACCGAAGGCGAGCGCTTCCTATTATTTTGTGGATAATCTCTGAGGAGTAAACTAAGCACGATTACATTCTTGATTTTAATTAAAACTCTGGGTACCTTTCAAGTTCCGTTAGGGAGATGTCCTGGGCCTGCTTAGCTGAGGTCTGCACTGTGAAGTTAATTTGACATATAACATATTTTTCATGAGGTAACTGTCACAGGAAGCTGTTTGTAAGAGCCTCTCCAGTGCCTGTGGGCCCCACAAAAAGTAATGACTTCTCCTGAAGTAGCAACTTCGCCAGGAAGTACATCTGCATAAAAGTCCCCAAAGCCTTCCCAATAATGTCATTAAGCTGGAAAAAATCAAAGGAAAAGGCGCCCAAAAGATGCTGTTAAAAATGTTTCATTACTCACCGGACACAGAACAACAATAGAACTGAGTCACGGAATCATTTCAAATCACAGTAAAAGGGAGAGCATCCCCAAATGCCTGAAAGGGTGGCAGAGGCAGGGGTGATGGGGTGTGAGCTGGCCCTGCGACGCGGGGAAGGGCGCTGTGGAAGGCCCGCGTTCCCACTGCCCTTCTCTGAGGGCCCTGTTCTTCGGGAGCGGGCCTGACTCGCCACGCTTAGCCGTTAGTTTTGTCTTACTTGACCTGGCGTTGGCTTATATCTGCTGATTTTCTACTTGGCCCATGTTTTGAACTCATTTCTGCAAAGTACTGAGCAGAACTGCCGTGAGGGTGCTGGCTAGTGTGAGCTGTGCTGTGAGGGGCCTGTCGAGGGGAGAGGCCACACACGGCCCCTCTTCCTGACCCTCCCCCTAACCCTCCACCCCACCCACCCTCACCAGGATTTCCCTACGCTTGAGTCTGAGAAGTAGATGCTCCTCCAGGGCATTTCTTAGAATCATAGCAAAGCTGAGCTACTATTATCTTCTCCAGCTGGTCTGTTAATTTGCAGACGGTGAGGCTAACGCAGGAAAAGAGAAATGACAGTTTTTCTTGGTCTCGCCAGCCACACATATTCATTGCCATCTTTGACTCTGAAGGGCACTCGATTTGTCCTTTCGTGTGGGAGCTTTTCACTTCCAAGCAATGATCGCTGCAGTAGTGATATTTATCACTATTTACATAATTGTAATATTATTGTCTATATTCATGATACTGTGCATTAGCTCTGCATGGCTTATTTACTACTCGTTACATGTTCGTGCCTTTAAACACCATCAGCCTCCATCCCCTGGCGACTACCATTTTACTCTCTTTTTTACAGCTTTGAATTTTTTAGATTCCACATATAAATGATATCGTACTTGTCTTTCTCTGACTTCTCTCACTTAGCAAAATGTGCTCAAGGTCCATCCATCGTGTCCCAAATGGCAGGATATCCTCCTTTCTCGTGGCTGAATAATATTCCAGGTAAGTGTATTTGTTACTGTTAATAACCCAAAAGCCTGACTACGATGGATATATGAACAAGTGTGCTGTGTATACCATAGTATATACCTGATTTCTGTTCTAAGTTCTTGACATCAACCATCTTTAACGCTCCTAATAATCTTCCGAAGAAGTGAGTATTATAAACCCTACTTTTCAGATGAACAAACAGAAGTTCAGTGAGTGTAAGCAAGTTGCCCGAAGTAACACAACTACTCAGTACTGGCCAAATTAGCCCTCCAGCCAGGGGCATGCCAAAGTCAGTGTCCCATGCTGAACAACATCACAGAAGAGAGTAAGAAGCTTGGTTTGGACGGTTAAAGCTTAGAGAGGAATGGAGAAATGGTGGGCTAGTACTGGGTTTTGAACTGGAAGGATGGGACCCTATATTATAACAGTTATATGGGTAAGAGTT
Organism: Mirounga leonina; assembly: GCF_011800145.1. Lineage (NCBI taxonomy): Eukaryota > Metazoa > Chordata > Mammalia > Carnivora > Phocidae > Mirounga > Mirounga leonina. The sequence continues at coordinate 19,724,606 of NW_023270739.1, forward strand.
TCCCTCCCCCCTTCAAGGAGACCCATTCTCCTTCAGCTTCTTATTTCTCTCATTTATTCTTTTTTTTTTTTAAAGATTTTATTTATTTATTTGAGAGAGAGAATGAGACAGAGAGAGAGAGCATCTCTCATTTATTCTCAATACAATCCTAGCACAACGTCCCAGAGTAGGAGCTCAGCCATCATCTGTTGAATAAAGAAGAGAAACGACCACAGACTGGCCACCTAGTGCTCATTCCTTCATTGCTAACCTTACCTCTTACTTTGCTGCCAGCATTCCAAGGAGGACATTTTTAGCCACAAATGTGTCTCTCCTTTCTAACTTCCCCAAGTTTCTGAAGGCCTATTTATATCACCATCTTTCCAGGACTTATTTTGAAATTGTGGACTTCTTTCGCAAATATAGAAATCCTCAGTAGAGCTGACACTTAGTCTGTGAGTTGGTACTGAGCAGGGTAAGGAAAATAAATAAACACACAAAAAACAAAGCCCAGTTAGACCGGATCCAGTTCTGGCCACATACAGTAATTGCTACATTTTATGTATTTCCCCGAGTAACTTCTCTTCACAAGATTTTGATCATCAGAGAACATAGGACCTGATATCAAGATGGGTGGAAAAAAAGAGATAAAAAAAATCAGTCTTTCATGTTATCACCACACACACACACACACACACACACACACACACACAAAATGGTAATTATGTGAGGGGATTGAGGTGTTAACTAACATCATTGTGGTAATCATTTTGCAGTATATTCGTGTACAAAAATCATTATATCATACACCTTAAACTTGCATACGTTATATGACAATAGTATCTCAATAAAGCTGGAGAGAAAAAGTACCATAATGAATATACACTGCTACCTTTTGATGGATATTTAGGTTATTTCTTGGTATCTATGTTTGTTTTGATAATGATCAGAAAGTAGCAAGGAGCATCCTGTACCCATAACTTTGCAAATCTGCGTGAGTTTTTCTATGAAATAAATTCATACAAGTAAAAATACTCCCCCCCCAAAAAACTGGGTGGATGATACCCCAGGTATTAACACATGAGAATTTCCTTTGAGTTGCTGTATTCGTCAAATTACCCAAACCTTAGTGAGTAGCAGAGGCTGCACATGGCCAATGGAAGGAATCCCTGCTAAGTTGGGATTCTGGAATATTCAGCAACTACTGGCAGTGCTGCAAAGTCCTTTATTCCTTTTGGGGGCCCTCCTTTTTTCCTTTGGACTTACTAACTCCAGGACATCAAATGGCTTGAAAGAGTTAATGTAATTCTTCAGCAATCTCTCTCTCTCTCAGGCTCAGCTTTCTCATTTGTGAAAAAGGCTGTTATGGTCTGAATGTTTGTGTCCCTTCCAAATTCATGTCGAAATCCTAAGGGCCAATGTGATGTATTATGAGGTGGAGCTGCCCTCAGGGAGGTGCTTAGGTCATGGGGGTGGAGCCTTCATGAATGGGATTGGTGGCCCTGCAGAGCTCCTAGCCACCCTGGCCAGGAGAGGCTACAGCAAAAAGATAGCCCTCCAGGAGGCAGGTCTTCACCTGACCCAAAATCTGCCTGTGCCTTGATCTTGGACTTCCTAACCCCCAGAACTGTGATTGCTGTTGTTTACAAGCCACCTAGTCTCTGGGGTGTTTTGTTAGAGCAGCCTGAACAGACCAAGACATTAGCGCGACAAAGTCTGCCTTCAATGTTGTAAGAATTAAATGCAGCATTCATAATATTAATAGCTCACATTACTATTCTAAGGTATATTTATATCTACCTATATCACTGTCTATCTACCTATTTATGTAATCATTTGATCCTCATAACAACCCTGTGAGGTAGAAATCATTTTCTCTGCAACAGATAAGAAAACCCTGCTCAGTAATTGCCTGAGATAATTGCACTGAGGCAGATTTGTGAATTCCCCGGGGCTGACCCACTCTTGCGCTTGTCAGGCCTCCTGGGGCCTGGAACAGTGCTAGGCACAGAGAGGCACCTACAAATGTACCTGGGGCCTGGAACAGTGCTAGGCACAGAGAGGCACCTACAAATGTACCTTGACTCTGAATTTGGATGCCGGTATTTTTCTCCACAAAGTCGGAACTGAAAAATCACGAAGTATAAGAAGCACAGGCAATTAGTAGTGCTATGTTGTGGCTTTATGTTCTCCAGCTTGGCTTATGGTTACCCAGTCATAGTAACAAAAACATCTATGGGCAGCCTGTCTACGCCTTGTTCAACCTCTGCTGGCATCCCGTGGCTCCTTATCTGATGAAAAATGTCCCATCCTGGCATGTGGATAAGCCCAGTGAGATTTTTAGTGGGCAGAGGGTGTAATATGGAGGAAAAATAGTCTAGGCTGACATGGCGTGCCAGAGACAGCCATTATGGATGATATCATTGTCCTCAATATGGCACTTGGTTAGACTTGAAAAACTCCCTCATTCCCTGCTACATGCAATTCAGGCTTGCCTTTTAACCTCTGCAGTGTTAATCTGTATAGCCACAGGATATCTTCAGTCACAAGATTACAAATCCCTGGTCTAGAAGGTCAAAAACCACATCACCATCACTCTAGATCCTTCCTCCAGCATCCCCACCCCCCTCCACCGCTAGCTCCTTGGCCCTCAAATCCCCCGAAGAAATGGAACATGCAGTCATTCAAAAGAATATGTATTGTTGCAAAGGTCAAAGCAGTAAACTCCAACTCAACAGAATCTAAGAAGGATTACAATTCTGATCCCCCTGGCTGGTGACAGACGTCATCTTTGGAGGAGAAAAAAAGCAGCGTGCTCTCAATCCACTCTAGTACGGAGGGCAGGAGGAGCCAGGAACTTAACTATTTTGGTCCCAGGAGGACTGGGGGAAATCTCCCAAGGATGTGCTGCGAGCTGGTATGGCAGCAGCTCTGGCCGAGTGTTTGGTCTCTGCCCAGCATTCGCAAGGAGCCTGGCAGTAGCTAACGAGCCTCTTTGAAATGACTCTTTTGCACTGGGGAAAGAAGTTCACGGTGGATGGAATGTCATCTCCATTTCTGAACAGAGATGAAAAAGTGCCACTGCATGATAGTGAGTTGTCAAAGAGGGGAGAAATAGAGGTTGAGCAGAGATTCTTTTGTCCTCAGTGGGTTTGGGTTGAAATTTAAAAATAATCAAATTATTATGGCTCTTCTAATGGAAAAAGTGGACTCTTCTTGTATTCGCCACTTGTCCCCACCCCGCCTTTTTTGTGTGTGTGTAAATAGAAGAGCAAATGCTTTAAAGGATACCTTACGTGTATCTGAGGGTGAAGATAATTTTATTAGGAAAGAAATTGTGAAAAGAACAACTAACATAACATTAGGTTCATAGCACATACAAAATGAGGGTGGGATGTGAAACTCTGGAAATCAAAAAATGCAGGGATGATGGATTGAAGAGGAAATGCTTTGAATCGGCTAATTTTCACAGTCTGAAGTCTGAAAGAAAATTGGGGCATGCGAGGACAATGTGTCAAAAGTTTTAGCAAGAAAGGAGAATGTTCTAAGCAGACTGAATTATAACGCTTTGGGTGGATCAGAACTCATCATTCAGGTTCTCCCTCCTTTGCAGCGGCTCCATGCAGGAGCTTGTTAGAAATGCAAACACTCAGGCCTCCTCATCGAATCAAAATCTGAATTTTTAAGAAAAATCTCCAGGTGACATGTATGCACATTAAAGTTCAAGAATTTCTGATATAGTCTAGTACTTTCTACTAGTCCTCTAGAGCTATTAAGTTTTTCACCTTTTGCTCCCACGACTTATTTACCAAATCCACTACACAATAAACTTGCAAAGAGAATTAAGCCCCATATTATCCGGCAAATGCTTTCCTTCAAAAGACAGGAGAGGGGGCGCCTGGGTGGCTCAGTTGGTTAAGCGACTGCCTTCGGCTCAGGTCATGATCCTGGAGTCCCGGGATCGAGTCCCGCACCGGGCTCCCTGCTCGGCGGGGAGTCTGCTTCTCCCTCTGACCCTCCCCCTCTCCTGCTCTTTGTCTCTCATTCTCTCTCTCTCAAATAAATAAATAAAATCTTTAAAAAAAAAAAAAAAGACAGGAGAGGAAGACTGAGGCCTCTAATGAAGCTTTCGCTTGACCTTTCCCCTACGACCTCACCCTGTATGTTAGCAAATTTTGTCATAAATCGAAATTGCATTGTCAAAACACAGCGCCATGCCAAGTAGCAGCAACAGTATCCACTGAACTCAGTTAATTGTACAAAAGGGCTAGTTAGGCTCCTTGTGACCGGAAGGCCAGCTAACAGCTCTGTGGAGAGAATGCTCCTTGGGAGTGTGTACCTTTCCATAATTAAGATTTGAACTATTAAATGAACTATCAAGAACACAATTATTATTACTACCATCTCTCTCTCTCTCTCTCGTTTCTTTTTAAAGCAAAGTTGGGCTACATTAAAGGCCAAATTCAGATATTAGATCTATAGGGTATTTCTGGCTTGGAGTTTTTTCCAACAAAATGGGTTTTCTAAGTTGCTATCTCCCATAATAAGCAGCTTTTCTGAATCTTGAGATTGTTATAAGCATATGGAGAATGTGATCTGCCTGTGGTGCATTGCTGAGAGCAAATTTTTGTAAAGAGTCTCCAATTTGCTTACAAGCTGATTTTTAAAAAACGTATTATTCCAAATTCTCTTGCTCAGATGATAGGAAATATGTTGGAATAATCCAGACTTGCACTAACACGGTGCTCCTGTAAAGCTCCTTGGGTCTTGTGGATTTTCTTGTCCCTAAAATTTGGAGTATTATGTCTCTGGTATAAAAACTGGCTCCAGCTAAAGCTAAGGAGAGCAGGAGATGAATCAATGAGAAAAATGAGTAGGGAAAGGGGCAAAAAGTTGAAAAGAGGAAGGAAAGTGAATGAATCTTGCTATTGGGGATAGTTTAAAAAATTCATTTATTCATTCGTTCATTTTTCAAATATTTATTAAGGGCCCTCTATTCAAAATACTGGGCTAAGCATTGAGGATACATAAGAGTCATACATAAAAGACACGGTCCCTGACCTCATGCAGGTAAGAGTCTGGTGAGTGGTGATGGAAACCAATCAGTTAAATATATGTTGAGTTCTTACTCTGTGTTCTGTACTTTGTGCCTAGGTGCTCTGGGGAATGCCAGAAAAATATGACACAATGAAGCCTCTTTAAGAAGCATTTAGATCACCTGGAGCTTGTGTCTTTTACCTTTTCCCCCGCTTTTGCTCCTCAGCATCTGTTCCTTTCTTTTCTAGCGACAGCAGCCCCTTTTATGTTGGGGAACTACAGTGAACCTATTAGGTAGAATGGGATTGTGAATTGCAAGGGCTTGTGAACACATTAGGTAAAATATGGAGGGATTGTGAACTGATTTCCCTTATAAAGACTGCACACAGGCTCAAGCACAACCAGTTGGATGTTCTCTCTTTAGAATTTCAATCCTGAGCCAAACTGCAAAAAACCTGAATTGCTGATTCATCCTCAGTAATGGTGGCCTGAAGAGCTAGTTCTCAGGATACCGGACGTACACTCCCAGAGTTTTCTTGGTTTCTGGCCTTTTCAAGCCAAGTGCTTCATCTGGGAATTCCTCCATTTACTTTTCAAATAAAATTCTTTTTGCTTAAGTTAGCAGAGTTGGTTTACGTTTCTTGCAAGCCAAGAAACTTGCCAAGTGAAAGTAGTACCAGAAGTGGAGAAATGGATTCTGGGTAGCAAAGAAAAGTGTACTCTAAGTACAGTCACAACCCTCAAGGAGAATACAGTTCATCTGAAGCTTCCTAGTGGGTTCTGAGAGCTTTTGTCTTGCTAGAATTATTTCTACAGGTACAAGTATTAAAACACAGATCTCAACTTCCCTACTTTCACAGGCAATTTCTATAGGATTTCAGGGTTAAGTAAACTTGAAAGGAGAAAGATCCTAACAGAATCACCGAAGAAAATAAAGGAAAAAAAGAGAAGAAAGAGCAAGAGGGAAAGGGAAAATGAGGGAGAGTGGGTTGGGCGGGGGAGAGAACGTTGTTATGTGTCTTAATTTTTATTTTTGGTTCTGAATCTGTTTTGTGAAGATTTGTAGGGAAAAAGGTCTCTATGGCACAATACATCTCATCAACTGTGAAGAACATTTTCAGAAGAATGGAAAAGACCCCCTTACACACATTCATAGCCTGTAGCTTGTGGTGATGGCTCACCTGTGAGAGACTTAGAAAAATAGAATCAGTTTCAAGACTCTTCAGCCAGTAAATAACATTTCATACAGAGGGATTTCAATCACCCAAAGGCATCTGTCTTGATGACTCTATTTGTAGATAGTAAAATTACCAACGTTTATCAGGGGGTAAAATATTGGCAAGTCCATTCTGTACTTTACCAACTGAAAAGATTCTATTTTTCAAGCAAAAATGTCTGACAAGCAAATCGCATATAATGACATATATTTTAGGATCTCACTGAACAATCTCTGTTTCTAAACAATTTAAATCAGATTTGAGCAGGGAAAACTAGATGCTGATAAGAACATTAGTCAGTGATTTTAAAGAACGAGTTTGGCCTCATCTCTCTAAAGATGCATAGTCTTTAAGGGACAATTAGCCAGGAACATTGCCCCAAATCACTCTCGCCTCATGTGTCCAGGCCTACCTATACTGCACCAAATTGGATAATTTGTTTTTTTGCTATTGAGTTATGTGGGTTCTTTATATATTTTGGAAACCATCTCCTTATCAGATATATGGTTTGCAAATATTTTTTACTATTCCATAGGTTGTCTTCTCATATTCATTGATTTACGTATGTTGTGAAATGATTTAGGTCTTATCTCCTTGGGGGGAAGGGATAGATTTAGGTCCTCTTATGCCAACTTGTGCCCTAAGAAGACTCTTCTTAGTCTGGATACCTTCTCTTGATATACTTCTTTCTCTTTCTCTTGTCTTCTATGGAAATAAAACACAGTTGCCACAAAGGCCTGATGTTCCTCTTTATATAGCTGGATGTCCTGCCTGGGGAATATCATGCCTGAAACCTCCTGCCTCCCATTTCTTTACCTACAGAAGTTGCCTATTAGCACCTAGATTATACAAGGACTATGATCACATGGTAATCACTAATTTTAGCTTTTCTCAGAAAGGTAGCTTTGGGCACTGTCTTAGTCTTTCAGGCTGCTGTAACACAATACTATAGATAGGACTGCTTTACTAGGTGGCTTATAAACAACAGATAATTATTTCTCAGTTCTAGAGGCTAGGAAGTCCAAGAGCAAGATGCTGGCAGATTTGGTGTCTAGTAAGGTCCAGCTTCCTCCTAGATGTCTGTCTTTCCTCTGTGTCCTCATTTGGCAGAAGGGGCAAGAGAGCTCTCTGGGTCTCTTTATAAGGTCACTAATCCCATCCATGATGGCTCTATCCTCATGACCTAATATTACCTCCCAAAGGCCCCACCTCCTGATACTATCACGATGGGGGTTAGGATTTCAACATATGAATTTGGGGAGTGGGGGAGACAAATTCAGTCTATAACGTGGATAAGGTAACCTGAATGATCAGGAAAAAAGGGTGTAAAGAGACGTTGTGTATTTTGGGTAGCAGGGAGGAAGCTTCATCCTCTGACAGAGGTAGGGATGGTTTTAGGTGTAGGGATGATTTAGGCCTTACCTCCTTGGGGGGAAGGGATAGATTTAGGTCCTCTTATGCCAACTTGTGCCCTAAGAAGTGGGAATTATGTGAACTGAGAAAGATGTCCACTGGAGTTACAGTCTTGGAGCACTGAGGGGATGGGACCAAAGAACCTAGACGTGGCATCACATCACCTAGAGTGGACATGAGCCCATGGATTATGGCACTGTGTGAGGATGAGCATTGACACTGACATCATGTGTTGTGAGGAGCAGTGGTGGTAGTGACCTTCAGAGTTCTCTGTGCACCCGGAAAGGGAAGAGAAGGTAATTACCTTTGGAAGCTCTCAGGAGTTCTTGAACAATTGGCAGGGACACCTTGATAGGAGAATATTGGACTTCCTGCTTGTATGGCAGGTGGGAACTTAAGTGATTATTTGTAACAATAAAAGATGTGATTTTACTTGTATTGATAATTTGGGGGGCCATTTCCTTTTGTGTGTGTGATCAATGACATCACTTTTTATTCTCTTATGCTAAAATCAATTAACTTTTTTTCTATTCAAATTAACATGTTGTAATTTGTCTTCTTTATTATCACAGAGAGATAAAAAAGGGCAACTCAGTATCATATCCTCTAGCATTTTTTCCCAGTTTTATTGAGAAATCATTGACATACATCAATTTAAGGGGTATAGCAGGATAGTTTGATTTACATATGTTGTGAAATAATTATCATGTTAGGTTAAGCTAACATCCATCTCCTCATATAGTTACAATAACAAGAAAGAAAAAAAGAAAAAATTTCTCTTTCAGATGAGAACTCCTAGAATTTACTCTCTTAACAACTTTATGTATCTTATAGCAGTGTTGGCCATAATCATCATGTTGTACATTACATCACTACTACTTATTTATTTTATAACTGGAAATTTGTACTTTTGAGCACCTTCCCCAAATCTCCTCCCAACTCCACCTCTGATCTCTTTTTCTATGAATTTGTTCTCTCTCTCTCTCTCTTTTTTTAAGATTTTACATATATGTGAGATCATACAGTATTTTTCTTACTCTAACTTATTTCACCTAGCATATGCCTTCAAGATCCATCCATGTTGTTGCAAATGGTAGGATTTCCTATTTTTAATGACTGGATAATATCCCTTTGTGTGTGTGTATTTCTTTATCCATTCATCCACTGATGGATACGTAGGTTGTTTCCATGTCTTGGCTATTGTAAATAATTCTGCTGTTAATATAGGGACGCAGATATCTTTTTAAAATAAGTTTCAGAGGTAGAATTTAGTGATTCATCAGTTGCATATAACACCCAGTGCTCATTACATCAAGTGCCTTCCTTAATGCCCATCACCCTGTTACCCCATCCTACCACCCACCTCCCCTCCATCCAACCCTCAGTTTGTTTCCTAGAGTTCAGTGTCTCTTATGGTTTGCCTCCCTCTCAATTTTCATCTTATTTTATTTTTCCATCTCTTCACCTGTATTCATCTGTTTTGTTTCTTAAATTCCACATATGAGTGAAATCATATGGTATTTGTCTTTCTCTGACTGACTTACTTCGCTTAGCATGATCCCCTCTAGTTCCATCTATGTCGTTGCAGATGGCAAGATTTCATTCTTTGTGATGACTGAGTAATATTCCATATATATATATATATATATATATATATCACATTTTCTTTATCCATTCATCTGTCGATGTATATGCAGGTATCTGGAAAGTTAGTGATTTCATTTCTTTTGAATATATTCCCAGAAAAGTACTTTTTGGATCATATGATAGTTCTACTTTTAATTTTTTGAGTATCCTCCATCCTGTTTTCCATAGTAAATTGGCTGTACCAATTTACATTCCCACCAACAGTGTATAAACGTTCCCTTTACTCCACATCCATGCCAGCATTTATTATCTCATCTTTTTGATGATGGCCCTTTTAACAGGCCTGAGGTGGTATTTTATTGTGGTTTTTATTTACATTTCCCTAATGAATAGTGATGTTAAACATCTTATTATGTTCTCTGCACCTGTTGACCTTTTGTATATCTTCTTTGGAGAAATGCCTACTCAGGTGCTTTGCCTATTTTAAAATTGGATAATTTGTTTTTTTGCTATTGAGTTATGTGGGTTCTTTATATATTTTGGAAACCAACTCCTTATCAGATATATGGTTTGCAAATATTTTTTACTATTCCATAGGTTGTCTTTTCATTTTATTGATTTTTTTTTCTGTGCAGAAGCTTTTTAGTTTGATGTAGTCTTACTTGGTTATTTTTTTATTTTGTTGCTTGTGCTTTAGGTGTGATCTCCAAAACACCATTAGCAAGACCATGTCAAGGAGCTTTATTCCTATCTTTTCTTTTAGGAGTTTTATGGGTTCAGATCCTACATTTAAATCATTAATCCATTTGAGTTAATTTTTGTGAGTGGTATAAGATATGGGTTCAATTTCATTCTTTTATATGTGAATATCCAATTATCCCAGCACCATAACTTAAAGAGACTGTCTTTTCTCCACTGAGTATCATTGGTTCCCTTGTCAAATATTAGTTAACCATATATGCTTGGGTCTATTTCTGCGCTCTTGATTCTCTTCTATTCGTCTATTTTTCTGTTTTAGTACCTGTACTATTTTGATACTGTAGCTTTATAGTATAACTTGAAATGTGGTGCTTCCTACTACTTTCTTCTTTCTCAGCTTTTTTTTTTTTCTTGTCTATTTGGGGTATTTTATGGTTTCATATAAATTTTGGGAGTGTTTCTTCTACTTTTGTAAAAAAAAAAATGTTATTGGAATCCTGATAAGGATTGCACTGAATCTATAGATGACTTTTGGTAGTATTAACATTTTAACAGTATTAATTCTTTCAATCCATGAACATGAGATACCTTTCCATTTATTTTTATCTTCTTCAAATTCTTTCACCATTGTCTAGTGGTTTTCTGAGTAGAGACCTTTCACTTCCTTAGTTAAATTTTATTCCTAAGTATTTTCTTATTTTTGATTTTTGGAACACTTCTTGCCAGTGACATTTAACATTTAGAAATTATATTGCAATTGCTACCTTACATGTTCTTTCAAATAGGTAGAAAATTTTATATCTTTATAACAATTATACTATAATTCATACATAAATATTTCATGAAATAATATGTGTTGCCTAATATGTAGTGATAAAGCTGTGACTATGCTGTCACTTTATTTTTTTAAAAGATTTTATTTATTTATCTGAGAGAGAGAGAGCATGAGCAGTGGGGAGAGGAAGAAGGAGGCTCCTGGCTGAGCAGGGAGCCTGACGTGGGAATTGATCCCAGGACTCTGGGATCATGACTTGAGCTGAACGCAGATGCTTAACTGACAGAGCCACCCAGGTGCCCCTATGTAGTCACTTTAGAATTAGGTTTTGTTCTTTTGCCAGCCTTTTTGGTGATTAACATAATTTTGGCAAAGAAGAAATTCAATCTTGGCCAAATGAGGCCTTTGCAAGTACCATATTCTTACCAACTCTAATCATTAATTGATTGAGTCATTTATTCATTCATTGACTAAACATTTATTGAGGACCTAACATATATCAAGCACTGTATAGGATTCTGGAGTTTCAAATATAAAGATGATGTGATGTCTTTTCTTTTGTTTTGATGTTTTTTCTTTTCTATTGTTCAGTTAACCAACATATAGTACATCATTAGTTTTTGATGTAATGTTCAATGATTCATTAGTTGCATATAACACCCAGTGCTCATTACCATATGTGCCCTCCTTAATACCAATCACCTGGTTACCCCATTCCCCCACTCCCCTCACTTCTTAACCCTCAGTTTGGTTCCTGGAGTCCAGAGTCTCTCATGGTTTGTCTCCCTCTCTGATTTCTCCCCATTCAGTTTTCCCTCCCTTCCCCTGTGGTCCTCTGCACTATTCCTGATGTTCCACATATGAGTGAAACCATATAATTCTCTTTCTCTGGTTGACTTATTTCACTTAGCATAATCCCCTCCAGTTCCATCCATGTTGATGCAAATGGTGGGTGCTCATCTTTTCTGATGGCTGAGTAATATTCCATTGTATATATGAACCACATCTTCTTTATCCATTCATCTGTTGAAGGGCATCTTGGCTCCTTCCAAAGTTTGGCTATTGTGGACATTGCTGCTATGAACATTGGGGTGCATGTGCCCCTTCTTTTCACTATGTCTGTATCTTTGGGGTAAATACCTAGTAGTGCAATTTTTGGGTCATAGGGTAAATCTATTTTTAACATCTTGAGGAACCTTGATACTGTTTTCCAGAGTGGCTGTACCAAGTTGCATTCCCACCAACAGTGTAAGAGGGTTCCTCTTTTTCCACATCCTCGTCAACATTTGTCGTTTCCTGTCTTGTTAATTTTTGCCATTCTAACTGGTGTAAGGTGGTATCTTATTGTGGTTTTGATTTGTATTTCCCTGATGGCTAGTGATGTTGAACATTTTTTCATATGTCTGTTAGCCATTTGTATCTCTTCTTTGGAGAAGTGTCTGTTCATGTCTTCTGCCCATTTATTGACTGGATTATTTGTTTTTTGGGTGTTGAGTTTGAGAAGTTCTTTATAGATCTTGGATACCAGCTCTTTATCCGTAATGTCATTTGCAAATATCTTCTCCCATTCCGTGGGTTGCCTCTTAGTTTTGTTGACTGTTTCCTTTGCTGTGCAGAAGCTTTTTATCTTGATGAAGTCCCAAAAGTTCATTTTTGCTTTTGTTTCCCTTGCCTTTAGAGAAATGCATTGAAAGAGGTCACTGTGGCCAACGTTGAAGAGGTTACTGCCTATGTTCTCCTCTAGGATTTTGATGGATTCCTGTCTCACATTTAGGTCTCTCATCCATTTTGAGTTTATCTTTGTGTATGGTGTAAGAGAATGGTCCAGTTTCATTCTTCTGCATGTGGCTGTCCAATTTTCCCAGCACCATTTATTGAAGAGACTGTCTTTTTTCCACTGGATATTCTTTCCTGCTTTGTCAAAGACTAGTTGACCATAGAGTTGAGGGTCCATTTCTGGGGTCTCTATTCTGTTTCACTGATCGATGTGTCTGTTTTTGTGCCAATACCATGATGTCTTGATGATCACAGCTTTGTAATATAGCTTGAAGTCAGGCATTGCGATGTCCCCAGCTTTGGCTTCCTTCTTCAGCATTTCCCTGGTGATTCAGGGTCTTTTCTGGTTCCATACAAATTTTAGGTTTTTTCCAGCTCTGTGAAAACTGTCAATGGTATTTTGATAGGGATTGCATTGAAAGTGTAGATTGATCTCAGCAGCATAGACATTTTAACAATGTTTATTCTTCTAATCCATGAGCATGGAATGTCTTTCCATCTCTTTGTGTCTTTCTCCATTTCTTTCATAAGTGTTCTGTAGTTTCTAGAGTACAGATCCTTTACCTCTTTGGTTAGGTTTATTCTTAGGTATCTTATGGTTTTTGGTGCTATTGTAAATGGAGTCAATTCCTTAATTTCTCTTTCTTCAGTCACATTGTTAGTGTATAGAAATGCAATTGATTTCTGTGCATTGATTTTGTATCCTGCCATATTGTTGAATTGCTGTATGAGTTCTAGTAACTTCAGGGTGGAGTCTTTTGGGTTTTCCACATCCCAAATGCAAAAGCTAAACTTACACCTAAAGGACCTGGAGAAAGAACAGCAAATAAGACCTAAACGAAGCAGGAAAAGAGTGATAATAAAGATTAGAGCAGAAATCAATGAAATAGAAACCAGAAAAACAGTAGAACAGATCAATGAAACTAGAAGCTGATTCTTTGAAAGAATTAATAAGATCAATAAACCTCTGGCCAGACTTATCCAACAGAAAAAGGGAAGGATCCAAATAATAAAGTCATGAATGAAAGGGGAGACATCACGACTAACTCTAAGGAAATAGAAACAATTATTAGAACTTATTACCAGCAACTATATGCCAACAAATTAAGCAATCTAGAAGAAATGGATGCATTCCTGCAAACTTATAAACTACCAAGACTGAACAAGGAAGAAATAAATAATCTGAACAGACCAATAACCAGCAAGGAAATGGAAGCAATAATCAAAAACTTCTCCCCCAAAAAAGGAGTCCAGGACCAGATGGCTTCCCAGGCTACCAAACATTTAAGAAAGAAGTAATACCTATTCTACTGAAGCTGTTTCAAAAAATAGAAGGAAAACTTCCAAACTCGTTCTATGAAGCCAGCATTACCCTGATCCCCAAACCAAAGACCCCATCAAAAAGGAGAATTACAGACCAATATCCCTCATGAACATGGATGCCAAAATACTCAACAAGATCCTAGCCAATAGGATCCAACAGTATATTAAAAGGATTATTCACCACGACCAGGTGGGATTTATTCCTGGGATGCTAGGGTGGTTCAACATTCAGAAATCCATCAATGTGATAGAGCACATTAATAAAAGAAAAGTCAAGAACCATATGATCTTCTCAATGCAGAAAAAGTATTTGACAAAATACAGCATCCTTTCCTGATTAAAACTCTTCAAAGTATAGGGATAGAGGGAACATACCTCAATATCATAAAAGCCATCTATGAAAAGCCCACAGCAAATATAATTTTCAGTGGGGAAAAACTGAGAACTTTCCCTTAAGGTCAGGAACCTTAAGGTCAGGGATACCCACTTTCACCATTATTGTTCAACATAGCACTAGAAGTCCTAGCCTCAGCAATCAGACAACAAAAAGAAATAAAAGGAATTCAAAGTGGCAAAGAGGAAGTCAAACTCTCTCTCTTCACAGATGATGTGATGTATTTTCTTAAAAAGTTTACAGATTATTAGGATGGATAGTCACGTGAATGACAAATCATATTACTCGTGGTCATTGCTTGAACAGCAATATATTCAACATGTTAAGGAAGGAGATAGGCTTGAGAAACTGTGGATGTTGTAGGAAGGGCTTCACAAGGGAGATGAAATTGCAACTCAGTTTTTTTTTTCCAGGATAAAGAGTCATATACCAGGTGTTGAAGAAAAGTGCAGGCCAGACTGAGGGAGAAAGCTAATGGGTATAAAATAACTGAAAAACAAAGACTAGGCCACCATATCCAGGAGAGTGGTTTGATAGTACAGCTCAGAGGTTGTGTGTATGGAGGTAATGGCAGAAAAACATTCTGAGACACTACTCAGACCAGAAGGGTCTATTGCCACAGAATCTGTGACAAAATTTTTAACTCAGGAGGAAATAGAAGGCATTTCTTTGCACTTGTAGCAGGCATAGATTTCAGAGTGAGCAGTAGAGGAAAGATGTATTCCCTGAAGTTCCCATATGTGCACTGATCTGTAGGGTTACTAACAGCAACAGACCTGGCTATGGTTAGTTCAATAAACAGTACTTACAGGTGTTATCAGATAAGAGTATCTGAAGCAGAAGAACACAAGGAATGATTGCAGTCAAGATTCTGGTGCCATAGTGGACAGATCTGGTAAATGACACACATATTATATATATTACATATGTATCATATGTATCACATAAAGTCAGAGAGACTATTAAAAATTTTAGTGTCTTTTAAGGGTTGCAAGTGAAGGAGATGTATGGAAGATAGTGGGTTGTATGCCATGCTTAGAAATTTAAACTTGATTTTGTATTTTTCATTATTTCCCAAACAGTGCTCTGAGATGTTTGTACTGGTTACAGTTTAATTCAGCTACAAGTAACAGAACATCCAAAACAGAGTAGCTTAAATGATAAAGGAGTTTAATTTTCCTATGAGAAATCCAGGGTTGGTTCACGGGCAATGATAATCATTCGGGAAACAGGTTCCTCTCATCTTCTTGCTCTTCCATCCTTAGCAGAGGTGTAAGATGGCTGCCATTTCTCAGGAAGAGAAGATAGGGAAAGAGGCAAAAGGAAGTACTCTCCATGACTTCTGTTTACATCATTTTGACTAGAATGACACTTAGGCATACCTGGCGGCCAAGAAGGCTAGGGAATATTTTAATTTTTCCTACTTCTGTAATAAAGAAATATAGAGAATAAAGGGGTTGGTGTAGATGATGAGTGAGCCAACTTACAATATCAGACTTAGTTCCCCACGAAAAAAATCTCAAATCAAATATGTTGGGGAAGGCTTGCTTCCTCTTGGAGACTCACCATACAGAGCAAGGCATCAGAGTCACTAAGAAGTCCTGCAGCAAACCTGTTTAAATGAGTTTAAGCCAATGTTGCCCCAGATTATTTAACCATAGGTCACTTTCTCAATGAAACACCTTCTAATAATGTAATTTGGGAGTCACTGAAGATTTTTATAAGAGTGACCTAAAATGTGTGAAAGGTGAAATTAAAGATGGTAAAGAATGTTGACAAGGAGATTATTGGAAGAAACTTCAACAGTTCAAGCGAGAAATAATTAGGTTTGCTAAGTCAGTGGCAATGGAGACCATGGAGAAGAGAAAGACTCAAGTGATGGATTAATATTCATGAGGGATAATAAAATGGAATTGGTGAGTATTGCAGAATAAAATACAAAAACTAAAGACCAAAAAAAGAGCTTGGTGAATTAAGAGGGACTGAAGTTTCTAATTTGAGAAACCAGGAGGATTTCATTCAGTGTCATTAAGTGATATAAGGAAAACAATAGAAGGAGGTTCAGAAACAAGATAAAAAGTTTAATTTTGACTCTTTTGAGTTTGGGTAGACTTGTCAAATATAATTGACATCAGTATTACTACATAGTAAGCAGGTTGAAACTTCTATCATAAAAATACTTTTATTTAAGGACTGAAGGAGTATTAATCTAATTTAGCTTTCCTCTAGGAAGGGAAGAAATATGCTTAACCATTTTGATATTAATTTATCTTGTCATTTACATCTGCTTAATTGAAGGAGAATTTATTGAGGCTATGCCATGTAAGGGTGCTGTGTTAGGAGATGGACAAGGTTTGTAATCCATAAAACATGAGCACAACATGAGGCATAAAGAACTCTGAATCAGCAAGATATGAAGGGGATATAGAAGAGGGAAACTGGCCAGCTTGGTATTTGAGCTGAGTCTTTATGAAAAGGCAATATTTCAACAAGTAAGAATAGAGAGGGAAGGGTACTCAGAGGTCTGTCTTCCTAAAATTTTTTACTCTCTTTCTAAATATTAATATTTAATCTTCCCAAATGTAAGTAGTTAGCACTCTTCTTTAGAATGTTAAGCTCTAGTAGAACAGGAATGTTATCTGTTATGTTCACCGCTCTATCCCTACCACCTAGAAAAGTGCCTGGAACATAGTATATGCTTCAAAAAATTTTGTTGAAAGAGTGAATGAATTAATGAATGGACAAAATACCTACCCTATGTTTCTTTTTACTATACTTTGTCACATATCCATAATGTCCTTTTGGGAAGATATGTATAGATCTTTTTTATTTTGTTTTTTAAATGAAATTGAAAGAATATGAAGCCACAGAATGAAGACTGGGAATTTTTACTAGTTCTTGTCAACAAGATAATTTTAGTTTTGATTCTTCCTTTCCGTTTTTACATGAAAAGTAAGGAAGCCACTATGTCTATCTTGCCTATGGTTTCATCATCAGCACCTAGCAGCATTTGGACCACAAATAAATATTGAATGAATGAATGGGTAAGTGAATGAATGAGTGAGTAAATAAAATAATAAATCTACAAATAGAAAAGGGTTGCTTTTTACCTTTCAATTCAACAATAGAGAGTGAAGTATTTAAAATCTTCCTGCTGACCAATTCAACACCCTAGTCCCATTCCCCCTAATGATATTAGACTACCCATGGAAGGTGATTTTTTAATTTCCAAAAGTCAGAAGAACTCATCAGAAACCTGTCAGAAGCACTATCCAGTGTTAAACTCAAAATGTGGGAAGCAGCTGCAGAACTCACAAATCCTTAGAACACATGCTAATGAATTTGGTTTATTCAAAAGAGGTGAGTTGATTCAAACAACTGGACCAAATGTCTAGCTCCCTTTTATTGCTGTATTTTTTTTATTGTTACAGTGTAACCCATAGGCTCTTTGTTCCACTTAAGAAAGAATCTCATTACTAAGTTTTATAACAATCTTATTTTGTGTCGGGAAAAATACAATAGAGATTATTACTTCTCTATACATATTCACAGCCTCAAGCTCTCAGGGCTTTTTTGTTTTGTTTTGTTTTGTTTTTTGTTTTTGTTGTTTTTGTTGTGCTCCTTGGAATGTCTAACTATTTGTCCTTGGTCTGGGTTGAGGACAAAAACATCTACTGTGCCATGGTTATATTTTCTCAGCCATAAGTATACTCCAGAGAAGGCTGATAGACCATTACTAAACTTGCATTAGTGAAGCTAAATTGTTTTGGTGTTGTACAAAATTTAAAAGCTTTTTAAATTTTGTATGATAAATATAATTTATATTTATATTACAAAATTTACAGAAGAGCAAAAGTAAGATAGAAGGTCAGTTGGCTTACAACTAACACTCAGGCCAAAAGAGTGTGAGAGTGCACTTTCCCCCATACCTTTGCTCACACTGAATAGTGTCAAACTTAAATTTTTGCTTAGGTGATAGGTTAAATCATTCTTGAAAGCGTGAGAAAGATATTGACTACAAAAATGCTGAAAAGTATAGAATTTGATGGTAATATGACTGAATGGTATAGAGTCTATGCTTCTTGGGTTTTCGAGAATAAGATTGACATCTCTCCTATTCAACTAATTAGTAATACTAGTAGTTAATATTTATTGAGCATTTGTTATCTACTTCTACGTGTCTGGGAGACAGTGAACTATCATTATAATGAACATTTTATAGGTGAGAAACTGAAGCACAGAAAGGTTGAACAATTTCCCCAAATTCACATAGCTAGGAAATATACCTACATTTTTCATTTTAGTGTCCTTCTTTTTATTTAAAAATATGCTTATCACATTTAATAACTAACACCCAGACAGTAGATGGAGAATGTGCCTTTTGTGTGTTGGAGAGAGGAAAATATAACTATATAATTATATTGACAAAAGAATAGCCCCAAATCACCAAGAGAGTAATGGAAAGTCTGGAGAGGTGGTATAGCCTAGAACATCAGTGTATAGGTGTATTAGTTTTCTACCGCTGCTATAACAAATTATTACAAGCTTAGGGGCTTGAAAAAACACAAGGTATCGTTTTTATAGTTCTGTTGGTTAGAAGTCTGACATGGGTTTTATTGGCTAAAATCAAGATTTTGACAGGGTTGTGTTCCCGTCTGGAGGCTTGAGGGGAGAATCTGTTTCCTTGCTTGTTGCAGTTTCTAGAGGCTGCCTGTCTTCCTTGGCTCATGGCCTCCTTTCTTCATCTTCAAGGCCAGCAATACTGCATCAGTCCTTCTCACATCACATCACTCTGACCTCCCTTTCTGCCTCCTACTTTTAAAGACTTTTGTGGTTGCTTTGAACCCACTTGCACAATCCAGGATGATATACTTATGTTAAAGTTGTTTTATTAGCAACTGTGATTTCATCTTTACATGTTCACAGAATAGGATATGGATATCTTTGAGAGGCAATAATTCTGCTTACCACAATAGGCTCCAGAGTCCATCTTCCTTCCTTCCTTCCTTCCTTCCTTCCTTCCTTCCTTCCTTCCTT